>NC_092256.1:23893800-23898800 GCF_036320965.1 Panulirus ornatus
CTCTCAATCAATACCCTCCCATATAATTTGCCAGGAATACTCAACAAACTTATACCTCTGTAATTTGAGCACTCACTCTTATCCCCTTTGCCTTTGTACAACGGCACTATGCACACATTCCGCCAATCCTCAGGCACCTCACCATGAGTCATACATACATTAAATAACCTTACCAACCAGTCAACAATACAGTCACCCCCTTTTTTAATAAATTCCACTGCAATACCATCCAAACCTGCTGCCTTGCCGGCTTTCATCTTCCACAAAGCTTTTACTACCTCTTCTCTGTTTACCAAATCATTTTCCCTAACCCTCACACTTTGCACACCACCTCGACCAAAACACCATATATCTGCCACTCTATCATCAAACACATTCAACAAACCTTCAAAATACTCACTCCATCTCCTTCTCACATCACCACTACTTGTTATCACCTCCCCATTTGCGCCCTTCACTGAAGTTCCCATTTGCTCCCTTGTCTTACGCACTTTATTTACCTCCTTACAGAACATCTTTTTATTCTCCCTAAAATTTAATGATACTCTCTCACCCCAACTCTCATTTGCCCTTTTTTTCACCTCTTGCACCTTTCTCTTGACCTCCTGTCTCTTTCTTTTATACGTCTCCCACTCAATTGCATTTTTTCCCTGCAAAAATCGTCCAAATGTATACATATATCGTTAATGGGACGGCCCTGATTAGGGCCTTAGCTACCTGTGCCTTCTCAGCTATAAAAAACAGTATCACTATTTTCCTTCAGACATTGTCAAAAGTAGCTGAGAAGAATAATTCCTGGCTTTTTCTTTCACTTTTTGTTGCTACTTTTTACCCAGATGACAGTTACCTGCACTCAGCTAACATATGGAAAAGCAAGGTTTTGTAGATGAAGAAAGACTTCAAAAGCATTAAGGAACAAATGAATTACGATAATGAAAGAAAACTGGCTCTGAAGCATACGGCAAAGTTTAATGATGTGTTAGACCATCATGTAGTGCAGCACTGTATATGCAACCTATGGAAGTCCAATCATTATCAGAAAGTAAAATTTGCTACAGGGCAACTGACAAAAAAATTATCAACTAGCTCAGACTTCTTTATCAATACTTAAAATTTAACCTGACAAGATTCATTACCTTCACAGTATTTAGTTCCTCAACAAATTTGAAAAGGAAAGCATTTAGTTTCTCTAGATGAAGCACTGGCTTCTGTTTCATCAGGAGGAGGTATTGCTTAGACTGCCTGCTCACTACCCGTTCTTCAAAGTCCCAGTTGTGTATAACTCTTGCTGGCATCACCATTCGGGAGTTCCAATGGCAAGCTGGACAGTAGTAGAGGCCTGTGTAGTCACAACGTCTTGGTTCACACCAAGCATTTTCTGTCAAAATACAGATGTATGAATGGCCATTTTTCAGTGAAAAAAGTATTTATACTGAAAAATATGGAAAATTTTCTTTTCATAATACTTAAAAAAGAATTATCTCCCTTATCTAACTTGGTACACTTTTCTCATTTCTTAAGGATAAAACTATGAATAAAAATATACAATTTTCATTTATAAGATAAAATCTATAGTTTTTCCAATAAGTAATTATTAAATGATGAAACAGCTAATTAAGACAATACCCAGGCTTATTTACTTTTGGAAAGTATAACAGGAGGGGAGTATTTCCAGCCCTCCTTTTAGTAGTCCTCTACGACATGCAGGGAATATGGAGATAGAATTCCTTCTCCCCTGCCTCAGGGAGATATATATATATATATATATATATATATATATATATATATATATATATATATATATATATATATATATATATATATATATATTTTTTTTTGGCCCAACCCACCCCATACACATGTATATACATACGTCCACACACGCAAATATACATACCTACACAGCTTTCCATGGTTTACCCCAGACGCTTCACATGCCCTGATTCAATCCACTGACAGCACGTCAACCCCGGTATACCACATCGATCCAATTCACTCTATTCCTTGCCCTCCTTTCACCCTCCTGCATGTTCAGGCCCCGATCACTCAAAATCTTTTTCACTCCATCTTTCCACCTCCAATTTGGTCTCCCACTTCTCCTCGTTCCCTCCACCTCCGACACATATATCCTCTTGGTCAATCTTTCCTCACTCATTCTCTCCATGTGCCCAAACCATTTCAAAACACCCTCTTCTGCGCTCTCAACCACGCTCTTTTTATTTCCACACATCTCTCTTACCCTTACGTTACTTACTCGATCAAACCACCTCACACCACACATTGTCCTCAAACATCTCATTTCCAGCACATCCACCCTCCTGTGCACAACTCTATCCATAGCCCACACCTCACAACCATACAACATTGTTGGAACCACTATTCCTTCAAACATACCCATTTTTGCTTTCCGAGATAATGTTCTCGACTTCCACACATTCTTCAAGGCTCCCAGAATTTTCGCCCACTCCCCCACCCTATGATCCACTTCCGCTTCCATGGTTCCATCCGCTGCCAGATCCACTCCCAGATATCTAAAACACTTTACTTCCTCTAGTTTTTCTCCATTCAAACTTACCTCCCAATTGACTTGACCCTCAACCCTACTGTACCTAATAACCTTGCTCTTATTCACATTTACTCTTAACTTTCTTCTTTCACACACTTTACCAAACTCAGTCACCAGCTTCTGCAGTTTCTCACATGAATCAGCCACCAGATATATATATATCTTCTCTGTCAATCTTTCCTCACTCATTTTCTCCATGTGACCAAACCATTTCAATACACCCTCTTCTGCTCTCTCATCCACACTCTTTTTATTACCACACATCTCTCTTACCCTTTCAATACTTACTTGGTCAAACTGCCTCACACCACATATTGAACTCAAACATTTCATTTCCAACACATCCACCCTCCTCCACACAACCCTATCTATAGCCCACGCCTTGCAACCATATAACATTGTTGGAATCACTATTCCTTCAATCATACCCATCTCTGAGATAATGCTCTCTCCTTCCACACATTCTTCATTGCTCCCAGAACCTTTGTCCCCTCCCCTACCCTGTGACTCACTTCCATTTCCCTGGTTCCATCTGCTGCTAAGTCCACTCCTAGAGAGATGTCAATATCTGGGAGGACAAAGATGGGCATGTTTGAAGATACAGTGGTGCCAAAGGTGCTGTAAAGACGTGAGGCATGGGCTCTAGATGAGAATATATGGAAGAGGGTAAATGTGTTGGAAATAAAATGTTTGTAGAAATGTGTGGTGTGAGGAGGGATGATCAAGTAAGAAATGAGGGGTTAAAAGAAAGGTGTGGTAATAGAAGAGTATGGTTGAAAAAGTTGAAGGGGGTGTGCTGAAATAGTTTGGCTATATGGAGAGAATGAGTGGGAAGATGTTGAAAAAGAAGATAAATGTGTCAGAAGTGGAGTGGTCAAGAAGGGAAACTGAATTGGAGATGGTTGGAGTGAAAAAGATTTAGAGTGCTTAGGTCCTGATCATGAAGGAAAGTGCATGGTGTGTATGGGATTGAGTGAACTGGAGCAATGTGATAAACTGAGGTCATTGTGCTGTCAATGGACTGAACCACGGCAAGTGAAGCTGTCGGAAGAAACAATGAAAAGGTCTGTGGGGCTTGGCTATAACTGTCTATTTGTAATGCAGGGCAACTAAGTCTAATTATGTGTATTTCTATTAATCTATTTATTTATAATTAACCTATGACCAATTTTTATGAAAGAGTTCTGGTGTTACCAAGTACCTTTCTAAAGGCTCCTACAGCCCAAGGATATTATACTTCCATTGGCAGGGAAACATAGACTCTTTTCAAGTGAGATGTTCTTTGCTATGAATGTACTCCCAATGAAACAGGTGACTTTTCATTTGAAGTGTATCCTTGGACACATGGAGTCTGGTAATGCCTATATATGTTGCAGTAGCATCAGTGCGTGATCTATGTCTCTGCTGATAACTGCGAGGAAAATGAAACATGATAGGTCCCGTTTTTTGTGTTTCATTGTTTCATTTTTCCTCTGTTATCAGCAAATGCCTACGTGAATATATATATATATATATATATATATATAATATATATATATATATATATATATATATATATATATATATATATATATATTTAAATATATATCATCCCTGGGGATGGGGAAAAAAGAATACTTCCCACGTATTCCCTGCGTGTCGGAGAAGTCGACTAATAGGGGAGGGAGCAGGGGATTGGAAATCCTCCCCTATCGTTTTTAATTTTCCAAAAGAAGGAACAGAGAAGGGGGGCCAAGTAAAGATTTCCCTCAAAGGCTCAATCCTCTGTTCTTGACGCTACCCTCGCTAACACGGAAATGGCGAATAGTATAAAAAAATATATATATATATATATATATATATATATATATATATATATATATATAATATATAATGCTGAAAAAAACCGAAATGGAAGAGGAAAAATGAAATCCTGAGCGCTTTCATGTATTAACAGCGAAGATGAGTTGGAACACAAAAACAATCAGGATTTTGTGTTTCCTTCTTTATGTGATTTTTTCAGCATTTATAAAATACAGTGTCTGTTGTGGTGATTTTGTGCATATATATATATATATATATATATATATATATATATATTATATATATATATATATATATATATATATAATATATATATATATATTTTTTTTTTGCTTTGTCGCTGTCTCCCGCGTTTGCGAGGTAGCGCAAGGTAACAGACGAAAGAAATGGCCCAACCCACCCCCATACACATGTACATACATACGTCCACACACGCAAATATACATACCTACACAGCTTTCCATGGTTTACCCCAGACGCTTCACATGCCCTGATTCAATCCACTGACAGCACGTCAACCCCGGTATACCACATCGATCCAATTCACTCTATTCCTTGCCCTCCTTTCACCCTCCTGCATGTTCAGGCCCCGATCACACAAAATCTTTTTCACTCCATCTTTCCACCTCCA
>NC_092256.1:23901300-23976300 GCF_036320965.1 Panulirus ornatus
GACCACATCGTTCCAATTCACTCTATTCCTTGCACACCTTTCACCCTCCTGCATGTTCAGGCCCCGATCACTCAAAATCTTTTTCACTCCATTTTTCCACCTCCAGTTTGATCTCCCACTTCTCCTCGTTCCCTCCACTTCTGACACATATATCCTCTTGGTCAATCTTTCCCCACTCATTCTCTCCATGTGACCAAACCATTTCAAAACACCCTCTTCTGCTCTCTCAACCACACTCTTTTTATTTCCACACATCTCTCTCACCCTTACATTACTTACTTGATCAAACGACCTCACACCACATATTGTCCTCAAACATCTCATTTCCAGCACATCCACCCTCCTGCGCACAACTCTATCCATAGCCCACGCCTCGCAACCATACAACATTGTTGGAACCACTATTCCTTCAAACATACCCATTTTTGCTTTCCAAGATAATGTTCTCGACTTTCAAACATTCTTCAAGGCTCCCAGAATTTTCACCCCCTCCCCCACCCTATGATTCACTTCTGCTTCCATGGTTCCATATATATAAAAAAAAAAATATATATATATATATATATATATTTTTTTTTTTTTTTTTTTTTTATACTTTGCCGCTGTCTCCCGCGTTTGCGAGGTAGCGCAAGGAAACAGACGAAAGAAATGGCCCAACCCCCCCCCCATACACATGTACATACACACGTCCACACACGCAAATATACATACCTACACAGCTTTCCATGGTTTACCCCAGACGCTTCACATGCCTTGATTCAATCCACTGACAGCACGTCAACCCCTGTATACCACATCGCTCCAATTCACTCTATTCCTTGCCCTCCTTTCACCCTCCTGCATGTTCAGGCCCCGATCACACAAAATCTTTTTCACTCCATCTTTCCACCTCCAATTTGGTCTCCCTCTTCTCCTCGTTCCCTCCACCTCCGACACATATATCCTCTTGGTCAATCTTTCCTCACTCATTCTCTCCATGTGCCCAAACCATTTCAAAACACCCTCTTCTGCTCTCTCAACCACGCTCTTTTTATTTCCACACATCTCTCTTACCCTTACGTTACTTACTCGATCAAACCACCTCACACCACACATTTTCCTCAAACATCTCATTTCCAGCACATCCATCCTCCTGTGCACATCTCTATCCATAGCCCACGCCTCGCAACCATACAACATTGTTGGAACCACTATTCCTTCAAACATACCCATTTTTGCTTTCCGAGATAATGTTCTCGACTTCCACACATTTTTCAAGGCTCCCAAAATTTTCGCCCCCTCCCCCACCCTATGATCCACTTCCGCTTCCATGGTTCCATCCACTGACAGATCCACTCCCAGATATCTAAAACACTTCACTTCCTCCAGTTTTTCTCCATTCAAACTCACCTCCCAATTAACTTAACCCTCACCCCTACTGTACCTAATAACCTTGCTCTTATTCACATTTACTCTTAACTTTCTTCTTCCACACACTTTACCAAACTCAGTCACCAGCTTCTGCAGTTTCTCACATGAATCAGCCACCAGCGCTGTATCATCAGCGAACAACAACTGACTCACTTCCCAAGCTCTCTCATCCCCAACAGACTTCATACTTGCCCCTCTTTCCAGAACTCTTGCATTTACCTCCCTAACAACCCCATCCATAAACAAATTAAACAACCATGGAGACATCACACACCCCTGCCGCAAACCTACATTCACTGAGAACCAATCACTTTCCTCTCTTCCTACACGTACACATGCCTTACATCCTCGATAAAAACTTTTCACTGCTTCTAACAACTTGCCTCCCACACCATATATTCTTAATACCTTCCACAGAGCATCTCTATCAACTCTATCATATGCCTTCTCCAGATCCATAAATGCTACATACAAATCCATTTGCTTTTCTAAGTATTTCTCACATACATTCTTCAAAGCAAACACCTGATCCACACATCCTCTACCACTTCTGAAACCGCACTGCTCTTCCCCAATCTGATATATATATATATATATATATATATATATATATATATATTTTTTTTTTTTTTTTTCATACTATCCGCCATTTCCCGTGACAGCGAGGTAGCGTTAAGAACAGAGGACTGGGCCTTTGAGGAAATATCCTCACCTGGCCCTCTTCTCTGTTCCTTCTTTTGGAAAATTAAAAAAAAGAAAAAAAAAACGAGAGGGGAGGATTTCCAGCCCCCCGCTCCCTTCCCTTTTAGTCGCCTTCTACGACACGCAGGGAATACGTGGGAAGTATTCTTTCTCCCCTATCCCCAGGGATATATATATATATATATATATATATATATATATATATATATATATATATATATTTATACATATTCATAGTTGCTGCCTTCATCCATTCCCGTCTCCACCCCATCACACAGGAAATAGCATCCCCCCACCCTCTGGTGAAGTAGCACCAGGAAAAGTCACAAAGCCCACATTCGTTCACACTCAGTCTCTGGCTGTCATGTGTAATCCACCGAAACCTCAGCTCCCTTTCCACATCCAGGCCTCACAAACCTTTCCATGGTTTACTCCAGATGCTTCATATGTCCTGGTTCAATCCAGTGACAGCATTTCAACCCCAGTATACCACATTGTTCCAATTCACTCTAGTCCTTGCATACCTTTATATATAAATATGTGTGTGTGTATGTTAGTGGATGGGTTGTTCTTCATCTGTTTCCTGGCGCTACCTCACTGATGCAGGAAACAGCGATCAAGTATAATGATGAGTAATGAATAATACTTTTCCATGAAATTACACCCTGGAAAAAAATATTCCTTATAAGCTTTTACAACATTCATCTACCATATCTAGATGGTGGAAAATAAAATTTGAGCTGTAATTCCTATTCAAAATACCATGTATATGACTGACCTAATTACAAAGCATAATTATCCAAATGTATCTCTTAAAACTAAATGAATTGCCAAAATACTGGATCCTGCTGAATTCTCTCATCTGATTCATTTGCTGTATACTTCGAGGTACATGCATGTATCTTTCGATGCATCTCAGCAGAGTCCCGTGTGTGGCTCAGCTGGTACTGAATGAAGCGAGGTACTTTTCATTTAAAGCATTTGTTTTTGTTGCAACTGTATCAATGATTATAATGCTACAATTAATAACATGAAAAAAATTTAAACTTAAATGTCGATGTCTTACACTTTATGTCTGTCATAATCCTAATGTCACTAAACCCAGCTTTATGGTCTTTTATGGAATAAAAAAATACACCCTTAGAGATTACCAACTAAGTATTTCAATAACCATCAAATCTAATCTACGTAACTATTTGGACTGATTAGAAGAATGCATCTGCTTTTCTGCTTAACACAAGCACATTTTCAGTCCTTCCTGTATGCTACAAAAACAACTATACCTTTGCCTAAGTTCATTAAGGTAGTACTACCTTATCAATGAAAAAACTCAGCCAATAAGGATGTTAAAATTGTTACCTATGAAAACTCAGCCAGTGTCTGAGCCATGTTCATCCTTTGAAAATAACTACATGCTAGGGAACATTAAAAATTTTCCATATTATAACATTTTCATAAAAAATCAGTAGTGTTATAAGGTAACTCTGTCACTTATACCGTATCACTAAGAAATTTGTTAGGCTACATTATTTCTTCTTTTCATCTTTGCCAAAAGTATATTCACATTATACACTATCTCATAGTGAACTGTTTAAATGTTGTTTGATTACACTAATGAATCACTTCAGTTAAAAGTAATACAGCGACCAGTTATTTCATAGCATACAATACCATCAAATCATGAACTAATATTTCATAACTAAAAATAAGTTGAAGTAAAAATCTAACATTTACAGGTTCTGAAGTTGCTTGGTGGTATCAAGTGGTACTCTAAGCAAACAGCTTATGAGATAACTTCTGAAAAGGACCCAAAGTACCAGGAGGAAGGTTGTAAATTAAACTTATTTAGAAATGTGTCATTCATCTTACAATGAATGAAAAACTAAAATATAAAAGCAATAAAAGCTGTGCAGGAACAGCAGTGGTGAAGTAGTATATGTAGTTCCTTTCTGTACTTCAAATATGTGTGAAACATGGAGACATATGCTTCTGATCTCTATGGCATTATGTAGCAATGACCTCATAAAGTGAAAGGTCAAACTTATTAACAGAGTGCCAAACTTCACTTCAACAACAAGCCCTTAGCACTCCCCAATCATGTCGAGCTGAAAGATTCACTAATGTAGTCGCATGCCTGGCTTACTCACCCTCTCCAGGTACTAACCTGCCCAGCTGCAGGTAACAAACAAGCAGGCTCTTCAGTGTGACAAATTTATTTAGGAGTTGATGCAATGGCATTCACAGAGAGTAGGTAGGCAACTACATGTTTCACGGGTTTTAAACCAGAAATCCTAAAAGTACACTGAAAAAATATACTATGTATACACAAAATCCATCTAGAAACAACTAACCATAAGCCTTTCAGTCCCACTAATGCTAGCAATGCAATTAAGACCTTAAAGAACTCTCCTGGCAGGCCCTAACAACATAAAACACTATAGCCCAACAACAATCCAAACACTTAAGACATTTTCAAATAATGGCTACACAACAAAATCCCTAACATATGGAAATCTACCAAGATAATACCAATCCAAAAACCCTCTAAACCATCCAATTTCCACTCCTTCTACTACCCTATATCACTTCAATCCTCAGTATCCAAACTCTGTGAAAAACTGTTCCACAACAGAATCAAACAAAATATCTCACTCTCACACAAACATAGGCTGTAAACCCAAAGAGTCTACCACCAAACTGCACAATGACCTCCACAGCACATCCTAAATGTATATAGTCTAGATATAATGATCCAGGCAGATCCTTGCCAGAAAATTCTCTTCACATTAAGAAGGCAACAATCTGCTTCTCTATATATAAATCATCAATGTACAGGGGAGACATGGTAGTAGTTGGTAGGCAGCCACCAAACAAGGAGGTATAATACTGGTACTACCTACCCAGGTATCAGAGGATTAGTGATGGCTGCAAGGTGAGCGAGCACCTCACAGGTTGCTAAATGCACTCCTCTGATCCAGGTAACTGTTTTCTTCCAGCCTCACCCACACGTGGACTCCAGGCATTCTGTCCACAAACAGGCACAGGCAATCTCTCCTAGTCACATATAGCACTTAACTTACACAACTCATTCCCTGTATCTCTAAATTTTCCTGTGGTGAGTGTTATGCGCTAGCTCTGCCTTCTGGCAAAAAAGGTGGAGCAACAGGTAGAAGTAATCAGCAGAAACGATGGGCAGAAGCATTGGGTAGAAACATTCAGTAGAATTAGTAGGCAGGAACATTAGTTGGGAGCATTAAGTAGAGGTAGTAGGTCAGAACACTGGACAGGAACATTAGGGAGAAGCAGTCTGTAGGAACATTATGTAGGAGCCTCTGGAAACACTGAGCTAGAGCTGATGTCTGCATGTGACCCGTTAAGGGTGAGGCACATAGAGGATAAGAAGTGACAACAGAGTTTACTAGCTATGTCGAATCTTTTGCCGTGGCCACTCCCTTGAGGGAGTTCCCACAAGGATTGGGCATCAGGGATGTACAACGATAGATAGGCAATTCCACTAAAGGCAGCAGGGATCCTTATTAATTATGTAATTACATTAAATGATTTTTTTCTGTGATTTCATTCTACATGCACTCAAATACATTACACACTTTATGGTTTTTTACAAGGCATGATTTTACACACCCCTATATGTAGAACTGAAATCCTTCACTTACTTCATCTTTTAGTAACTGAAGAAGGAAGGGGGGGTTCCAGACTCCTGCTCCCACCCCAGAGATAGAATTCTTTATACCTCATCCCAGTCAATGGACCTAACAAGGAAATATGAAGCAGCTGGAGAAACACAAACAGGGCCTAGTTTTATACGGGGCTGCTATTGCAATGCATTACACATGACAGTGTGAGAAATTGGCCACCTGACAGCTAGAGAACTGGTCTGAGTGAACACGGCCTTTTCTTTGTCTGCTCCTGGCGCTACCTCGCTAAGAGAGAAATATGAGAACAAGTATGAAAAAATACTCTGTGCATTTATGTCTGATAAGCATTATTTACGTAAATGCTCATCATTGACACACAGGATTTTTTACATGAATAAATGAAAAAATAATGTTATTTTCACCAAAACTATGACAAATAATACAAAAGGTATTGTTTCTTTTAGTGTAAAATCACTTACAATAGTGGCTCTATTCATCCTGCTTTTTAAAATTATGCAATTACACTTTCTTTGATGATTTAGGGGTAACTTTTTCTCCAGTTGTGTTATAAGGTTCCTAATAATATCTTTGGACAAGATTTGAAATCATATATCATTTGGGAATTCAGACAAAAGGGGTGAGGGTTTAGACTTACATTGGTGGCATGGCGCATTGCACTATGTAATATTATGATAGTGGCATGGCTCAACGAAAGGGTTAACTATCCACCATTTTAGATATTCATAATGATCCAGGCAGACTCATACCAAAAAATTCTCTTCACATTAAGACAGCAATAATCTGCCTCTTCACATCTAAAACATCAATGTGCTTGACAGACAAATTAGTGTCAGCTGGTACATCACCTGCAGCTGGGCAATGTAACACTGGAGAGGGGATGAGGTCAAATGCTAGTTAGCTTTGTCAATCTGTGGTTGCATTGATGAATCTTTGTCAACTTGGCTCATGACTGGAAAGCTCTCAAAGGCTGGTAAATGAACACTGTTTGCTAGATATACTTTCTGTTTCATGGGACATATTCTATTTACCAAAACAAATCATGTGTCTACATGGTTTACTGACAAGTACAGAAAATCAAAAGCTGGAGCAGACATTGCTGGCTGAGTTATTCCACATGATACATCCCATTGATTATGAGCATACAGACCATACCTCCACATTCTTTCTATCTATGAGAAGACTGTCTTATTACATAAAAGGCTTTGTAAAGTTTTTGGTACACTACAAAATTAACTAGTTAAAAATTGCACAGAAGACTACATCAATCAATTTTCAAAAGAAAATAGAAGTATTTGCTGAAAATGGTATAAGCCTTGGAACAGAGTGCAGTCACACAGAGAGAAACATGTATCACTTATTATTTTATACCTTTCCTGAAAGGATCACCAAGGCATGAAACACCCCTTGGATGGGCTAAAACATAAAACACAGTCATTAGTTACACAAAAACTTACAGAGATCTAACATATGATAAGTGATTAATGCAAAGAACATTATATCAATTTTGATAACAATTGGCAAAAAAAAACTGTGAATATTAGTAAATAACTTCACTACGCCCTATGTACTTTGAAATATCTACAGGGTATATGCTTTAAGATACTGTTATCTGAATGCTAATTTCTTTCATACCTTTGTGCCATTACCTTCCTTAGCAAAGTAGCATTAAGAATATATGTCCAAGCAGAAGACCACTTAAGGAGGAAATTTTGTCAAAATCTTAATATAGATTACTGCTTTTGCATTAAACTCTTACAAGTACTTACTTTTCTACATATTTGATCTTCATAAAAATTTGCAGAATAATATAAGCTCTAAAAATTTAGAAACATTTCAGATAATATATAATACACCTTGATTTTTACACTTTCTAGCTTATAATATGAAGGAAGTTTTTCAATCAAATGCTTCAAAAACATCTGCTATGGTGTCACCTACAATCTAAAGACACTATATAAAGTATAACCATTATGTATTACTTTTATGAATACAATTACTTTTATAAACAATATTTTTATTAGTGAGAATAACTTAATAAATTAATTTTCATGATCATAATCTACTGTAATACACTATTCAATATGCTCTAATACTATGTCTATATGGCAAATAGACTACAAGTAGGAAGTACTGTATAAAATCAATCCTCTTATTCATCTTTCATTTTCTTGCTTATCAGTTCTAGAAATAAGATAAATAATTTCTTAGTGTCAAAAAAGAGGCATGACGGACTATAAAAAAAAGTGCAAGGTATGCATAAACCATACTTATAAGAATATAAGATCAAATTATATGGATGTAACCAGAACCATTATGAAGAGTGCAAAAGTATTGTAAGATATACAGGAGTGGTATACTAATCCTCTGACTAAAGGATATACTGAATGGGACAGCTGACTATAACTAATTATATACACATAAGAAATACATATAAATGTCAGATGAAATGACACAGAAAAGTAAGGCAAACTAACAAAAAGTAAGTAATCAGAAATAAAAAAGATATATAGACAAACAGGTAGACACAGCTAAAAATAATGTAGGGATATGTTAGGTACACACAAAGAGAAAGGTTAGACAGACAATTAGACACTTACATGAAAATCTTGCTTAACCACTTCCAGGACTGTACTAGATTAATAAACTCCCAAATAAACTAATGCTTTGAGAAGAGTCCAAGGATCAAGGGGCCAATAATCCTTGATGATGTTATACAGTGCATGAAGAGATACTTTGGCAAGGCTGTATAATCATCATCACAACAGAGAGTACAGTTTTGTCAAAGAAGTTTTCACTTCAAAGGAGTCCATCCTATCCCTGATGATGAGTGTGGTGCAGCCTTAAAGCTGTAGGACCCCCAGGATAAAGGGTCCTAGAGTTGTACTATGATAACAGTAACAAACAATAACTGAGATTAGGGGAGAAAGAATACATCCCACATACTCCCTACACATCATAGAAGGTGACAAGATGGGTCAGAGTACAGGGGTGAAAACCCTCCCTTCCTTGTACTTATTTCTAAAAGTTAGTTCAAAAAGAGCAAAGAGGGGTGCATTCATTCTCCTTGAATGATGAGTCTGATGTGTGTGGTTGTAACCAAGATGAGAAGAAAGGAGAGATAGGTATCATATTTGAAGAGAAATGTTCTTGCTCTGTGAAAAAAAAAAAAAAAAAGGTGATGGGGAAGGGGAAGAATGGTATGGGAACGTTGTAAAGTCAGAGGTTGTTGTGAGGGTGAAGGTGATGGAAGGGGTAGCATTCCTGCCTGGAAGTAGTGGGAACGTGTGAAAAAGTGTGAGGAAGTGAGCCCCAGATTGATGTGGGTAAATATAGAAGTTGACTACAAGAAGCAAGTTATTATTAATGCATATGCACCTGGATATGAGATGACTAAGGATGAAAGGCGAGCATTTTTGGAGGAGACGGATGAGTGTGTCAGCAATTCTGATACAAGGGACAGAGTATTAGTGATGGGTGATTTGAATGTGAGGGTAGGTAATGTGGCAATTGATGGTATAACTCAGGGGAATATGGTAACCAGCGATGTGAATGAAAATGAGCATCTTGTGGAGTTGTATGCTGAAAAAAGAATGGTGACTGGGAATACCAGGTTTGAGAAGAAAGACATGCATAAATATCTGTGGGTGTGTAGGGGTGATGAAGAGCAGACTTTAATGCAATATGTACTAAATGATAAGTGTGCAAAGGAGAGTGAGTCTGTTGAGAATGGCTGCTGATTGAAAAGTCTGACAACTACATGGCGAAGGTGAGGGTGAAGGTTTGTTGGGGCATTAGGAAGAGAGAAAATGATGCGAGTGGAAACAGGGAGGTTAATGTGAGTGAGCTTGGAAAAAAAGGCTTACGAGAAAACATATCTGGAGAGACTGAGTTTAGAACAGTGAAAGGTGAGAGTGAATGACGCTAGGAGAGTGAAACTCAAGGAATGGGAAGTACTTAGGGAAGTTTATATGCGTAATAAGAGTGCGTGGCAGGAGTAAGGTGGAAGGTACACAGAGAAACAGTAATGAGTGGTGGGATGAGAACATTAAATTACTAGTAAAAAAGACAAGAAAGGTATATGGGCATTATTTGCAAAGGAGTGCAAGTGAATGAGAGATGTACCACAGAAAGCAGCAGGAAGACAATATGAAGTTGCAGGGGCTGAAAAAGAGAGCAAATGATAGCTGGGGTGATTTGGAGGAGTGTTGAATGTGTTTGATGATAGGGTGGCAGATGTTGGATGTTTTGGAGATAGAGGTATGCAAACTGAGATAGTCATAGCAAGGGGTTTGATGAAAGGAGAAGAGGAGGTGAATACCTTGCATAAGATGAAGTGTGACAAAGCAGCTGGAGAGGATGGGATTGCAGTTGAAAATCTGAGGAAAAGGGGTGATAGTGTTGTTGATTGGTCACTTAGGATATTCACTGTATGTATGGCTCAATGTGAGGTCGTAAAGTGCCAATGCATAAAGGCAAAGGGAACAAAAGTGAATGATCTTCCTTAAAAAACATGTTTATTTTCTATCACTGTTACTGTGAAAGCAAGGCTTGTTCTAAGCTGTATCTGGGGCCTTATCCTAGTTATAGAAATGATAGCAAAGCTAAACATCAAACCCACTGCAGCTTGGAATTTCTTCACAAATGTTACCTTAACAGATATATTAGAAAGTCAATCTTCATAACAGATGCATGTTTGGTACCACTATACCCTATTTTTCAACACCTAATTCGCATTGTACCATTCCCCTACCATTTGCAGGTAGGCAACACTATTTAACAGTACTTTACACTACATAATTTGCAAAAAGAGAGATATTGAATGATTCTAACTATAAAATAGACAATATTACTCAATGGTCAGCATCAATTCTAGAAATTGGAATGGCAATGGCATCAATATTTTGTTAGTTAAGAGTATAGCACATCCACAAAAGAACTTATAAGTCTTATAGGTATCAGTATGATAAACCCTGTGATAAGAAAGAATAAATCTTATTTTTCAAAACATTATAATTTAAGTTTATATGTGCAAATGCCTTAATAAACTAATAGCTGAAAAACAAAAGTTTAAAAACACTATCATCTGATTATATATCTAGCAAGTGATGGGTGAATAAGAGGATTCTACTGTATTGACTCCAATGCTCGAATATATGGCAAATACTGAATATGAGTACCTCTGCATCTTAACTTCCTTCCACTCTTTGTAATTACAGTGAATTCTGAAAGAATTAAAGTGAAAAATTAGATCAGCAAATGCAAAATCTGAAAAACAGAATAAATGAAAATTAATTTAAAACATATTTGTTTGTCATAATGTCGGTATATTGATTAAATGAAAAAAAAAGTGAATTTGAAAAAAGAGGCTGGTAACAACTAGCATGGAAAATTCACTCTAACACACCTTTAACTTTCAGAATTTAATATGGAGAATTGAGCTATTATGAAAACAACAAGATGGATAAAATAACTGAACCACAAACATATCTCAAGGAGTAATCTTTAAATTTTCAAAAGATTTTATGAAAAAATAAACTGTCATGTGGAACACTGTAGCACAGAAGAATGATAGCTTTGGAAAAATATTCCCTCTCTCACTTTATTCAACTTAAAACAATTTCTCTTGAATTTTTAAGATGACAAAGTTTATGCTATACAATTAAAAACTTGAATTGCTTTAAAATAACATTTTTCCTATGAGAAAGAATGTAAACACATTACAGCATATAGCATGTCCTTTGCATATATCAGAAATCATATAAGTAATCTTCGTTTTTAAAATTCTCCATATCTGGGTATCTGAAGGTAAGGAGTTTCACTGTACTAAATAAAACATATATAATAAAACAGCCCATTCAAAACCAAGCAATAAAAACAAAATATATCATGCAAAGCTAATCCCCTAATGCATACATGGCAATTCAAAGTCTTAGCAAGGATTTCAAGGAAAAAAATTCGTCCAGACTACTGATCTATCATCATTAATTCCATTCTCATTTATATGGGATGGATCAAGTTCACATAGCTTCTCAGTTCTCCTTCACACATCCTTAGCTCGTGTCTAGTAGGATGAAATGAACTGTAAGTTTCCACTACAATGTGCAAACTTCTGAATTTCAAACTATTCACACTAGGCCTATTTCTCAAGTGAAACTAAAAATGATTAATTTTCCCACATGCAAAATGTCTAAATTGTACATGGTCAGACATCAATCCGCCAGCCATAAACAATTTACTCACTGTCCCTGGGCAATGCTTCTATGGCCTACCTCCTTAAATCTTAAAACTACATTGAATGTATCTACCTCACTAACCTCCCTTCTGTCATGAATCCTACACAAACATACCATCTTCATAGGTTTTCATCCATGCATTTCAATAATGATTCCTTCACACCACAACTTTCTCACATCTCCATTTTTTACTTTACATATTCTCTTAATATCACAAAAATTATGCAATCTCTGTTGATTTTATTTTCTTCATCTACCTACATGCAAGAACACTAAGGTTTCAAAGAGAGGAGGGACAAGCAACTCATCATGCAAGCCTCTTGCACTCTCTACTCTTAAATTCACACTTGCAAGACTTCTCAATAATTCTCCTATTCTTCTTTCTTGCATGATTCCTTATATTTCGACTTTCCACTGCCATCCTTGATGATCATCACATCTAAATACGTAAACTCATTTGCAATAGTCAAACTCTTATCCAATCAAAATAATACGACAAAGTGACTGCACACCTCTCTAAAACATGAATCTTTCTCTTACTCACTTTTACTTTTATCAAATATCCTTTACATATCATCAATAGAACTTGTCCTTCTATTAAGTTTGCTCTCTGAATCAGTAAACAGAACAGAATTATATACATAGCTGGTAGCTTCCACATTGTTTCATCATGTTTCAGCAGTTCATGGGAACATGGGAAAGACAGATAACAGATGACCCATTGGCCAATATGTGAGTTATCTGTTGTGAAGTCTATCTATTCCTATACTAAGTGGATGAGGTAAGGAGAGAAATGTAAGAAGGTTTTCTCCCCATCTTTCACCCCCTCCAGGTAACAGAAAAAAAATAAAAAAATAAGTATTAGTAAACTAAACTTTTACATGAAATTTAACAAAATACAATGAAAAGGAAATCCTACTATAAAATCTCAACGCGCTATTCCATCCTCTGGTAAAAATCAATGCATTCTGAATGTGTGAAATGGAAAAAGGGGTCCAATGTGCATGTATCTCTTTTTTCAAGTTCATTCAGCAGATGACTCAACAAAGGTATTAAGTCTGCATTCATAAAGTTTCACAGTTACTTATTCCGGTGCTCAACATATCTATTTATACATGCTTTAAGTTTCATTCCATTTGTCCTTGCAAAGTATTTCAAATGTGTAGATCTTCATGATTTATATTGTCAAATTTATCAAAAATTCTGAAAGCTTGTGTTAGGTCACCATGCACTCTATGCTTCTCATGAGGAAACAAATCTAATCTTAGATTCTGTTCATATGCCAGATTCCTCACAGAATGCCCATCTTTGTATATATTCCATCTTTCTCATCTTTCTTATGGTTTGGGAATCCGATTTGGATTGCACATTAAAGATATGGTCTTAAAAAGCATGAAAACACATTGTATTCGATGTTCCAAGCTATGAAACTTAGCATCAAGTTTCCTTCTTTACTACCACATATTTTTCAGTGTACTTCAGAATGTCACCTATAACAACTCCAAGATCCTTCACTTCATCTACTTTAGTTAGAGAATTACCAAACACCTGATAGCCACATTCTGTATTACCTCAAAAGTGCATAGCTTCATATCTATCTACATTAAACTTCATCTGCCACTTGTCTACCCATTCTGTCTGCTAGTTTTGTTAAAATCTCTCTAAATCAAGGTCATCATATTGTCATCTCTTGCAGTGCCCCATCCTCAAAAACATTAAACAACAACAGTAACATGACATTACACACCCTTGACAAAGACAAATTCATGTTTAGTTGAAACATCTCATACATATCCCCATTAACTTCCATTGAAACACTTATTCTGATAAAAAAAAAAATTTTAAGAGCATTCAGAAGTCTCCTATGCACCATGAAAGATTCAATCATTCCCAGTCTTTCCGTATCAAATGTAAGTACAGGCAGAATAAGATGATGTTTTGGGAGGAGGTTAATAGTGAGAGAAAAACAAGAGAACAAATGGGAACATTGGTGAAGGGAGTGAATGACGAAGTGGTAACAGGCAGAAAGGAAGTGGAGAGCAGACAGACTAAGTATTTTGAAGGAATGATGAATGCATCTGATGATAAAGTGGCAGATATGAGATGCTTAAGTTGGAAAGGTAAGCAAAGTGAGAGTTATGGCAAGTGGTTTGGTAAAAAAGAAAAGAGGTGGTGAAAACCTTACATATGACCAAATGGGGCAAGGTGGTAAGAGTGGACAGTATTTCACTTGAATTTTTTAAGAATGGGAGTGACCGTGTCCCTCTCTGGTTAGATGGGATTTCAGAGTATGTATGGATCATTGTGAGGTGCTTGAGGATTGGTTGAATGCCTATATAGTGCCACTGTATAAATGCATGGGGGACAAAGGTGAGTGTCTGAATTACAGAGGCATAAGTTTGTTGATTGTACCTGATCAGTTGTATAAGACAACAGTGATAGAGAAGGTGGTGACATGCACACTGTATCAGGCCAGGGAGAAACAATGTGGTTTTCAGGAGAGGTAGTGAATATGTGGATTAGGTGTGTACTTTAAAGAATAAGTGTGAGAAATACTTAAGAGAAACAAAAGGATTTGTATGTGGCATTTATGGATTTGGAGAAAGCATATGATAGGATTGATGGAGATGCTTCACAGATGGTGTTACGAATATATGGAGTGTGATGAAAGCTATTTGAAGTGAGGAGTTTTTATCAAGAGAATATGGGCTGTGAGTGGGTAGGAAGAAAGGAGAGTGTGTGGTTCCAAGTGAATGTGGGTCTGCGGCAAGGATGTGCGATGTCATCATGGTTGTTTAATATGTTTACAGATTGGAGAGTGAGGGAGAAGAAAACAAGCGTTAGGAGAGAAGGGCAAATAAGCAGTCTGTTGGGGAGGGGTGCCTGGGAGGTAAGTCAGCTCTTGTTTGCTGATGACATTAGGGGCAGATAGAGTGAGAAACTTCAGAGACTGGTGTACAGTTTGGGAGAGTAGGTGAAAGGAGAATACTGAGATTAAATGTGAATAAAAGCAAGGACAGTATGTTTACCAATGCAAAGATACAGGTTAGATGATGCATGAGTTAGAATGAACAAAATTTGGAGGAAGGAAAGGTTTTTTACGTAACTAGGATATGGATATGACAGCAAATGGAACCTTAGGATCTGAAGTGAGTTAAAAAGTCAGGGAGGGGGCAAATGTCCTCAGAACAATGAGGAATGTGTGGAAAGAGAGTTAGTAATGAGGAGGCAAAGAGGAGTATGACTGATGTAGTCCTGATGGAGTTGTATGGATGTAAGGCAAGCTTATGGAAAAAAATGTATGGAAGAAGGTGAATACTGGATATAAAATGGTTCAGAACATGTGGTGTAAGGAGGGTTGGCTGATGAAGAAATGATAGGTTAGGAGAAAGGTGTGGTAAGAGGAAGAGTTTGGGTGAGAGAACTGAAGAGGTTAAGCTGATATAGATTTGACAGTATTTGAGGAACAAGGCTCCTCACCTTCCCCACCAGTGCATGAGGAACAAGACTCCTCACATCCCCCTATGTACATGAGGACCAAGGCTCCATGCCTCCCCACCAATACCTGAGGAGCAAGGCTTCTCACTTCCCCCACCAGTATCTGAGGAACAAGGCTCCTCTCCTCCCCCACCAATGTCTGAAGGACAAGGCTCTTTACATACCCTACGAGTACCAGATAAGCAAGATTCCTTGCCTCCCCGACTAGTGCCTGAGGAACAAGGCTCGTCACTTCCCCCAACAGTATCGATCTCCTTGCTTCCCCTCCAGTACCTGAGGAACAAGGCTCCCTGCCTCCCATTTTTTAGTTTGGTAGTGATGATGTGCTGTAAGGACTTGGAAATGAAGGAAAAAAGTTTGATAGTCTCTGCTGAAACATACTATTATACACCAGAGGGGAATGAAGAGACTAAACTACCATTGATTCGGTATCAACAAATTCATTACACACCAGTCATATAATGTAAGCTGAGCAATCATTTGTTTTTCCTTTACTGTATTTGTACATGGTATTTAGTGTTTACTAAAGCAGTTTTGGAAAAAGCTTATGCAGAATTTTTGGCCTCTAGAGGCTAACTAATCATTTCCATTTAAATCAATCAAATTAGAATTCACAACTGTAGGTCTAGTAGTTGGGAGGCAGCCAATGCCCAGGCAGGTACATTACCAGCTCTATCAGCCTGGGTACTGGGAGGGTTAGTAACAGCTTTGTAGTAAACCAGCACTTCAGTGGTTGTCAAGGTGCACTCCTATGACCCAGGTAGCTTGTCTTTTCTTTCCGCTTCACCCACACATGGACTGCTGGCATTCTGTCCACAAACACAAGATTTCTCTGTCGCACAAAAACACCTGTCAACACTTAACTCATACATTCTTCGTAACTTAAGATTTTCCAGCAGTGGGCATTATGAGCTAGTCATGCCTTTTGGCAAAATGGTAGTGGCAACAGATAGCAGAAGTAGGTAGGAACATTCAGGTCAGGAAATAAATCAACAAATGAGCTTGAACTTCTGCAGCCTCAAAATGACATACACAAACAGATGAATTGGGCTCATAGGTTGCATATGAATTTTAATATCAATAAATGCAAAGTATTCCATATCAGTAATAAAAATGAAAAGGCAAGCTACAGTGTGAATTCTGTTGATGTGCAAAAGGTAAACAAGGAAAAAGACATTGGGTATAATTACCTATGGTGACCTAAAACCAAATAAGCAATGCACAGAAGCAGCGAAAAGAGCGAACAAAATCATCCTTGCTCTTTACAATCCACTGTTTTTTCCCCATTTTGAATACTATGTTCAGTTTTGGTCACCTACCTAAAGCAAGACACAAACAGGATGGAAAGTGTGCAACGATGAGCTAATGTGATGATTCCCAAACAGAGAAGCAAACTCTATGAGAGCTAATTAAACAAACTGAATCTGTTTAGCTGAGAAAAAATAAGGTTAGGAGGATTCCCTGCGTGTCGTAGAAGGCGACTAAAAGGGGAGGGAGCGGGGGGCTGGAAATCCTCCCCTCTCGTTTTTTTTTTTTTTTTTTTTTAATTTTCCAAAAGAAGGAACAGAGGGGGCCAGGTGAGGATATTCCAAAAAAGGCCCAGTCCTCTGTTCTTAACGCTACCTCGCCAACGCGGGAAATGGCAAATAGTTTAAAAGAAAAAGAAAGAAGAAGGAGGTAATCTAATACAAGTATTCAAAACTATCAAACATTGATAATCTTGATCTGTTGAGCTGAAGATCGGATTCATATGATTCCACTCACACTAACGGTTACAAAACTCATGGGCAAATATTTTACCTTCAATGAGGCAAAAACTTTTCTTCAAAAGGACTGTTAACATATGGAATGACTTGTCAATTAGAGAAGTTGAAAGCAGTACTACAGATATATTTTTAATAGACTTGATAAATATTTTACTTCAAGTCCACAACTCTGTACATAATTTGCTACTCCTTAGTCACAATGACAATTTGCAGGTCATCTTGGAATTATCTGAATGGCTTCTAACTTTTACCACACTAACCTGTAAGTTTCTAATATCATTCACTATCACAACAGCCTCAAAAGGACCCAGTGGTCTGTTGCTCTTTGAATTCCTTTGTATTTCTTTGTACTACAGGAAACTTTTCTGGAAATGAGTGACAAAAGCTAATCTTTACTCAGTTAATGGTTTGCTATAGAGAGTATTTACCTACTTTCTATGAACATTTGCTATCCTACAGTTTAGTCAAGACTTAACAATATTTCAAGGCTATAATCAATAAAAAGAGAATAATAACAACAGAAAACCAAAGATGACAAATGAGCACAGTTTTTCTTGAAAAGCATCATCTTAGCATCATGTGCTTGTTTGTTCACCATGCCTCCCAATGAATGTCTGAAACACAAAGGAAACTAAGGAGTATAGTAAAGTTTCTTTTTAAAGGTATTACTCAAGAAATGCTGTTTAGAGTTCACAAAGTTTCAGACAGTACCATTGAGGGTAAACATGCATTTGCCCTTATCTAGTTATTAAAATGATACAGTAGTATTTCTGGACTCTGCCTGCAACTGGTCATTGTGTGTGAGAGGTACCTTTGATGGAGTTGCCTCACTATCAGCGGGTAGATAGGAGTGAGGTCTCATTGAGGCCCTCATTCTGAAGATACTTATCATTCCCATGGTACTGTGTGAAGTGCACCCTGAAACCTGCAGGAGCCTCACATACTTCCAGGCAATAAGTCAGGCTTTCTCCTCTTTAAAAAGGTGGAGAGAAATACAGCACCCAGAAGCAAAATTCCCAAAATGAAGTGGCAGCCTGGATGATTAAAGAAAGAACATCCTTCTCTCAAGACAGCCAGAAGCACTCTGCAGTGGGTTGCTGGTGCTAACCCTATTAGAAACACTATTCTTAGTGACCAATGTACAATGATCTCACCCTGAGAGTGTCATATGCTTGTACCCACAATTAACTTTGAAAACATATGGGGGTGAACAAATTTTTTTTTGCTGGAACTATAAATACTCAACAAAGAAATCCTTACTAAGACCCATAATTGTCCAGTTACCAAAACAGAAAGCACTCAAACTTACTGTTGGTGATAAGTATTTTGCACTCTGCACATTTATAGTTCTGTGCAGACAAGCCAACCTCAGGGCAAATGCGTAAGATGTACAAGGGGTCTTCATTCACCTTTATGCTAGGACATCTTCTCTGGACACCATCTACACATCTGCCATGGCACTGGTACTCACATACTGTAGATAAACATCATGATTACACACATCTGTATTTCTAGACTCATGCATATAATAATTGGACAAATACTTATCATTAGCTTTAGTGATTTCATGCACATAACCTACAACAGTTATCCCTGCAGAAATAATCTGACAACAGGATTACCATAAAAGATCAGTAATTTGTTTTTTGAGTTTCTCAAACAAATATTGAGATCATCTGAAAGTCGGCAAAGTTCAAAGAAGATCAGTCTGGAGTGTTTGAGACTTCTCTTTAAGATCAAACAATCAGAGAACAACAGAAATGATAGCCTTTAATCAAATATGAAAAAAGTCACCACACACTCCATAAACTATGAATTATATACACTGAACTTAACTGAAAGGTTATCTTCTTGATAACTGTTCCCTGAAAACTCAGCAATCATAACAAATAACATGAGCAGTAATCATATTTTGAGAGAGAACTTCCCTTTAAACATGGGTCTCCTGATGATGGCAAAGCAGACTGTTTAATGAAGCAAAGCCAGCTTTTAATAAAAATTATGTTATGAGGGCTGAAAAGTCTTGTCAATTACCTAATGGTACTAATTCAAGTACCATAGTTCATACTGCTAATTCTAAGTCAGCAGGTTCTAATCAACTTGCTAATGATGGAAAGAATAAGAAATAAACATAAAATAAACATAAAAATCAAACTGACCATATAGTTCCTAAATAATCTAGGGGTAGTAAAGGATTATCATTGTTTTTCTTTCACTTAATCGCCATCTCCCATGTTAGCAAGGTAGCATTTATTATTATTATCATTATAATCATTACTATTATCATGTGTATATATATACGTGTATGTATATACATGTGTATGTGGGTGAGTTTGTCATTCTTTCGTCTTTTTGTTTCCCTGCGCTACCTCGTTAACGCGGGAGACAGCAACAAAGTATAATAAAAAATGAATATATATATATATATATATATATATATATATATATATATATGTGTGTGTGTATATATGTGTATATATATATGTGTCGGAGGTGGAGGGAATGAGGAGAAGTGGGAGACCAAATTGGAGGTGGAAAGATGGAGTGAAAAAGATTTTGAGTGATCGGTGCCTGAACATGCAGGAGGGTGAAAGGCGGGCAAGGAATAGAGTGAATTGGATCGATGTGGTATACCGGGGTTGACGTGCTGTCAGTGGATTGAATCAGGCCATGTGAAGCGTCTGGGGTAATCCATGGAAAGTTGTGTGGGGCCTGGATGTGGAAAGGGAGCTGTGGTTTCGGGCATTATTGCATGACAGCTAGAGACTGAGTGTGAACGAATGGGGCTTTGTTGTCTTTTCCTAGCGCTACCTTGCACACATGAGGGGGGAGGGGGATGGTATTCCATGTGTGGCGAGGTGGCGATGGGAATGAATAAAGGCAGACAGTGTGAATTGTGTGCATGGGTATATATGTATGTGTCTGTGTGTGTGTATATATATATATATATATATATATATATATATATATATATATATATATATATATATATATTATTATATATATATATATATATATATATATATATTTTTTTTTTTTTTTTTTTTTTTTTCATACTATTCGCTATTTCCCGCGATAGCGAGGTAGCGTTAAGAACAGAGGACTAGGCCTTTGAGGGAATATCCTCACCTGGACCTCTCCTCTGTTCCTTCTTTTGGAGAAAAAAAAAAAAAAAAAAAAAAAAAAAAAAAAACGAGAGGGGAGGATTTCCAGCCCCCCGCTCCCTTCCCTTTTAGTCGCCTTCTACGACACGCAGGGAATACGTGGGAAGTATTCTTTCTCCCCTATCCCCATATATATATATATATATGAGAGAGCTTGGGAAGTGAGTCAGTTGTTGTTCGCTGATGATACAGCGCTGGTGGCTGATTCATGTGAGAAACTGCAGAAGCTGGTGACTGAGTTTGGTAAAGTGTGTGGAAGAAGAAAGTTAAGAGTAAATGTGAATAAGAGCAAGGTTATTAGGTACAGTAGGGTTGAGGGTCAAGTCAATTGGGAGGTGAGTTTGAATGGAGAAAAACTGGAGGAAGTGAAGTGTTTTAGATATCTGGGAGTGGATCTGGCAGCGGATGGAACCATGGAAGTGGAAGTGGATCATAGGGTGGGGGAGGGGGCGAAAATTCTGGGGGCCTTGAAGAATGTGTGGAAGTCGAGAACATTATCTCAGAAAGCAAAAATGGGTATGTTTGAAGGAATAGTGGTTCCAACAATGTTGTATGGTTGCGAGGCGTGGGCTATGGATAGAGTTGTGTGCAGGAGGATGGATGTGCTAGAGATGAGATGTTTGAGGACAATGTGTGGTGTGAGGTGGTTTGATCGAGTGAGTAATGTAAGGGTAAGAGAGATGTGTGGAAATAAAAAGAGCGTGGTTGAGAGAGCAGAAGAGGGTGTTTTGAAGTGGTTTGGGCACATGGAGAGAATGAGTGAGGAAAGATTGACCAAGAGGATATATGTGTCGGAGGTGGAGGGAACGAGGAGAAGAGGGAGACCAAATTGGAGGTGGAAAGATGGAGTGAAAAAGATTTTGTGTGATCGGGGCCTGAACATGCAGGAGGGTGAAAGGAGGGCAAGGAATAGAGTGAATTGGAGCGATGTGGTATACCGGGGTTGACGTGCTGTCAGTGGATTGAATCAAGGCATGTGAAGCATCTGGGGTAAACCATGGAAAGCTGTGTAGGTATGTATATTTGCGTGTGTGGACGTATGTATATACATGTGTATGGGGGGGGGGCATTTCTTTCGTCTGTTTCCTTGCGCTACCTCGCAAACGCGGGAGACAGCGACAAAGTATAATAAAAAAAATATAATATATGTGTACATTGAGATGTATAGGTATGTATATTTGCGTGTGTGGACATGTATGTATATACATGTGTATGAGGGTGGGTTGGGCCATTTCTTTCGTCTGTTTCCTTGTGCTACCTCGCAAACGCGGAAAACAGCAATTAAGTATAATAAATAATATTTACTTATATCTATCATACTTAATCATTGTCTCCCACATCAGCGAGGTAGCGCAAGGAAACAGATGAAGAATGGTCCAACCAGTCATATACGCATACATATAAACACCCATACACACACATATACATACATATACATTTCAACGCACACATACGTATACATACACAGACATATACGCATATACATATTCATACTTGCTGTTTTCATCCATTCCATCGCCACACCGCCACACAGGAAGCAGCATTCCCCCCTCCCCCCCAGCAAGGTAGCACCAGGAAAACACAAAGAAAAACACATTCGTTCATACTCAGTCTCTAAATGTCATGTGCAATGCACCAAAACCACAGCTCCCTTTCCACATCTAGGCCCCACAGACCTTTCCATGGTTTACCCAAGATGCTTCACAAGCCCTGGTTCAGTCCATTGACAGCACATCAACCCCATTATATCACATCATTCCAATTCACTCTATTCCTTGCACACATCTCATCCTCCTGTATGTTCAGGCCCTGATCGCTCAAAATTTTTTCACTCTATCCTTCCACTTCCAATTTGGTCTCCCACTTCTCGTTCCCTCCACCTCTAACACATATATATCCTCTTTGTCAACCATTCCTCACTCATTCTCTCCATATGTCCAAACCATTTCAACATGCCCTCTTCCGCACATCTCTCTTACCCTTTCATTACTTACTCGTTCAAACCATCTCACACCATATATTGTCCTCAAACATTTCATTTCCAACACATCCACCCTCCTCCATACAACCCCATCTATAGCCCATGTCTCACAACCATAAATATTGGTGGAACTACTATTCCCTCAAACATACCCATTTTTGCTCTCTGTATGTAGTACTTTTTCTAGATATGGCAGGAGATTGCTGGTGAGATCCATGAGTAACTGGTGGTGGAATTAAACATGAACTGGGAAGTCATATGAGGGTAGGAAACATTAAACTGTCAAATAACAATAACAGCTGTGAACCATGCATCTTTCATTGAAGGTTATATTTGTTTAAGGGTTACCCCTTTTGGTGTGCAATGAATCAACTTAGCCCCCCATTGCACAAAAAACTGCAATGTATTTTTTCTGTTGAAAAGGTGCACAATTAATACACACACTTTTCTTTCTTATGAATTAACCATTCCTAGTTCTGAATAAACACACAATCTATCAGACTGGCCAACTTTTCTTTCTTATGAATTAACCATTCCTAGTTCTGAATAAACAAACAATCTATCAGATTGGCCAGTCCTAATATCCAAGAAAACATTCACTTACTTCATTCACAACTTCACACTATTTATTGGAATGGGTGTGAAAGAACAGTCAAAACCATTTGCAATCTATGAAAAATAAATTGCCAGACTGGCCAATCCCAAGTCCCAGTAGCATGGGCAAAGTGGTGGGTGCTATGAGCAGCAGTGGGTAACACAGCCATGGTGAGGTCCAAGAAATGGTACACAACCACCCTCCATTGTCACTAGCAGGTTTTTGAGGCCTCAAGGCAACTCTAGTGACTCGTCCATTGTCGGGTTACCAATCTAAGGCCAGTGTTCAGCACTTATAATAACCACAGATTTCAACTTCTGGCAGGAACTCAAATGCAAAAATTGATATTCTTTTTATCTTTCTTCCTTTCACCTAAGATGGCCTTTTATTGGAGCATGTCAGTTACATTAAAAAAAAAAGGTGATTTAAGTTTTCTAGCTTCTCTAGTCTACCCTTTGCACTTTGAACTGAATTCATCTATTTGAATTTCTATACTTAGCTAAAGCACGATAATCACATAATTACACAATATACTGAAAATTTTTGAGCTCATTATTTTGGAATTCCCAACCCTTAAACAACATTTGCCCCTGTAAGTTGAGCAATACATTTCTTAATAAGGACACAATTCAAATAACTACACTTATCTACAGCTTCTATAGTAAGCATTTAACAAGTCTTACCTGGAAAACAGTTCTAAGATAATATGTAACATCTTAAGCTTATCCATATAAGTTGTAATACAGATGACCATACAGCTAAACAGATTGAAATACTGCAAATAAACTTACAGACACATATATAGGAAACATGGATCACTCCCCAAATGATTTGTGCACACTTGTCGCAATACTGCTTTGATGCTCGAGTAAGAGGAGGTTTCTGGGGCTGCAGCTGGTGACTCATGTGGAAAAGCACTCCAGTTGATGCAATCTCAGCTGCATCACGAGTCTCCTATTGAATATCACAAAGAATTAAGTAATACATAATTTAGTAAATTCTTCTAAATTAGTATAACTAATTACACTACATTGCACATAAATTCAATAACATTAAGCATAGCAGAATGATTAAAAACTACTGTGAGAAGCATAGGGACTTTGACAAGATTATATGTCTGTAAAACGAAAGCAATGTTGACAAACATTGGTGCTACTAAAGTAAACAGGAATCACAGATATATCATAATGTTCCAATATGTTAACTGCACATCAAGTAACAGTGATGTTCTTGTTAATAAGTTTGGAAGACTATCTGGCCCTTTCTAAACTACTTTTCAGCAATACAATGTAGCTAAAACCTAAATGAGAAATACAACCTCAAACTTAAGGGACTATCTTTGCCTCCACTATGAGTACACAGGGTCCTGAGTTGATCTCTACATAAATGACCATCAAGTAACCATCAAGAGAGATGCCTGATGGAATGGGACCTGGTGAGACGTAAACCTCTCAACTGGCTGTACCAGAGTCCTAAATTTTTAAAATACAGTTCAAAATCAACCCTTGCCTCATGTATGACCATCAAAACCTAAGTCCATGTATAATACTCCTCCTATGAAATAACAATAAACACAGATAAAATATTTATACTTATCTATTATACTTGATTGCTGTTTCCCACATTAGCGAGGTAGTGCCAGGAAACAGATGAAGAATGGTCCATCCACTCATATACACATCCCTGCGTGTCATAGAAGGCGACTGAAAGGGGATGGAGCAGGGGGCTGGAAATCCTCCCCTCCAGTTTTTACTTTTCCAAAGGAAGGAACAGAGAAGGGGGCCAAGTGAGGATTTTCCCTCAAAGGCTTGGTTCTCTGTTCTTGATGCTACCTCGCAAAAGTGGGAAATGGCAAATATGTATAAAAAAAATAATAAATAAAGCCCATACACACACATATACATACATATAGATATACATATCAACATATACATACACATAAACAGACATATGCATATATACACACGTACATATTCATACTTGCTTCCCTCAAACAAAATAGGCTACTTTTGCTCACACTCAGTCTCTAGCTGTCATGTGTACTGCACCAAAACCACAGCTACCTATCCACATCCAGGCCCCACAGACCTTTCCATGGTTTACCCCAGACATTTCACATGCCCTGGTCCAGTTCATTGAAAGCATGGCCCAACCCACCCACATACACAGGTATATACATACACATCCACACATGCACATATACATACCTATATATCTCAATGTATACATATATATACACAATCAGACATATACTTATATACACATGTACATAATTCATACTGTCTGCCCTTATTCATCCCTGTCGCCACCCCGCCAAACATGAAATGACAGCCCCCTCCCCCCACATGTGCACGAGGTAGCACCTGGAAAAGACAACAGAGGCCACATTTGTTCACACTCAGCCTCTAGCTGTCATGTATAATGCACCACAACCACAGCTCCCTTTCCACATTCAGGCCCCACAAAACTTTCCATGATATACCCCAGACGCTTCACATGCCCTGGTTCAATCCACTGACAGCACCTCAACCCCGGTATACCACATCATTCCAATTCACTCTATTCCTTGCACGCCTTTCACCCTCCTGCATGTTCAGGCCCGATTGCTTAAAATCTTTTTCACTCCATCTTTCCACCTCCAATTTGGTCTCCCATTTCTCCTTGTTCCCTCCACCTCTGACACATATATACTCTTTGTCAATCTTTCCTCACTCATTCTCTCCATGTGACCAAACCATTTCAAAACACCCTCTTCTGCTCTCTCAACCACACTCTTTTTATTACCACACATTTCTCTTACCCTTTCATTACTAATAAACTAATGGCCATCAAAACGGCACCCAATATAAAATGTGGGTACAAACATGAAGCATACTCTTAAAAGAATCTTGGACTTTCTACACATTTTTTGTGCTATGGGTCAGTTGCTTTTTCGACTGGAAAGGACTGCTTTGGTGTCTATGTGCTGGTCTGGCTTATTGAAATTTTCAATAACTACAAATATCAAAGTGTTTTAGTTATCATGAAATATAGTATCAAACCTGTAATCTCAGTCTCAGCTGTATCAATTTATGGACGAGGGCTCGTCTTCTAGTGGTGGACTCCTCACACTGCAAAATCAGTGACTTACACTTCTCAATGCTGCTCTCAAGGCCCTCTACACTCAGGCAAAATACATTTTCCTGAAACATTAAAGAAGAAACAACTTTTAATCACAAATACAATGATGAGCTTTTGATAAAAAAATTGAACTGCAAACAGCTGCTTGTACAAAGACAGTTACCCTAATAACACAAAAAGGGGAAGGTACAGCCCTGGCTTGCATAACTGTGTCCCCATGCTAATTATTGGCTAATCAGTGATAGTCCTTTGGGCACTAATTATAGTGACAATAATTTGGTGGATGTTAAACAGTTAACCCTTGTTAGCCCTTGGAAATTCCTGCCCCAGGAGACCCTTCTATAGTGTGCCCACAGAACTCAGAAAACTGTCCATGTCAATAGGGTTTGATCAGGGGTCGTAAAATGAAGTGATGCACTATTTCCTATCAACTGATTAAAACTATAACACCAAGGCATCCTTCTACCTCCAATTTGGTCTCCCTCTTCTCCTTGTTTCCTCCACCTCTGACATATGCTCTTTGTCAATCTTTCCTCACTCACTCTCTCCACATGTCCAAACCATTTTAACACAACCTCTTCTGCCCTCCCAAACACACTCTTTTTATTACCACACATCTCTCTTACCCTTTCATTACTTAATCAGTCAAGCCACCTAACACCACATACTGTCCTCAAACATTTAATTTCCAGCACATCCTGCTTCCTCTGTACAACCCTATCTACAGCCCATGCCTCGCAACCATATAACATTGATGGAACTGCTATTCCTTCAAACATACCCATTTTTGCTCTACGAGTGACATTCTCTCCCTCCACACATTCATCATTGCTCCCCAAACCTTCGACCCCTCCCCCACCCTGTGATTCGCTTCCTCTTCTATGGACCAATTTGCTGCCAAGCCCACTCCCAAATATCTAAAACACTTCACTTCCTCTAGTTTTTCTCCATTCACACTCACATCCCAACTAACTTGTCCCTCAACCCTGCTGAACCTAATAACCTTGCTTTTATTCACAGTTACTCTAAACTTTCTCCTTTCACACACTTTTCCAAACTCAGTCACCAACATCTGCAGTTTCTCACTTAAATCAGTCACCAGTGCTGTATCATCGGCAAACAACAACTGACTCACTTCCCAGTCCCTCTCATCCCCAACAGACTACATACTCACCCTACTCCCCAAAACTCTTGCATTCACCTCCTTAACCACCCCATCCATAAACAAATTAAACAACCATGGGGACAGCACACACCCCTGCCACAGACTAACCTTCACTGGGAATCAATCACTTTTCGCTCTTCCTACTCATATACATGCCTTACACCCTTGATAAAAACTTCTCACTGCTTCTTGCAGCTTATTTCCCACACCATATATTCTTAATACTGTACCTTCCACAAAGCATTACTATCAATCCTATCATATGCATTCTCCAGATCCAAAAATGCCACATACAAATCCAACCATTTTTTTAATCTGCCCACTTCCCACCTTTCACATGCCACATGCATCTCTTGCACACATGCCATCACTGCTTACTTAAATACCTCCCATTCCTCACCCACTCCCCTCACTTCATTTGCTCTTACCTTTTGCCATTCTACACTCAATCTCTCTTGGTATTTCTTTCCACAAGTCTCTTTTCCAAGATCACTTACTGTCACCAATCTCTTCTCCTCGACACTGTCTCCTCTTTTTCGAAAACCTCTGCAAATTTTCACCTTTGCCTCCATTAGCTGCCCCCTCAGCACATTTGCATCCAAATCCAATAATGCCCATTGACTATTTCTCCTACTCACAAATGAATACTTGTGTACATCTCTCTTTTTAAACCAGGTATTCCCAATCACCAGTCTTTTTCAGCATGCAACTTCACAAGCTCTTCACCATTTCCATTCATATCACTGAATACCCCATGTGATGCGAACCTATTATACTCTTAACTGCCACATTACTTATCTTTGCATTCAAATCATCCATCACTAATTTCCACTCTCGTGCACCAACACAGCTGACACACTCTTTTAGCTGCTCCTAATATGCTTGTCTCTCATGATAATTCTTCTCATGGCTGGGTGCACAATCATCCATCTCTCGCCATCCACTTTCAATTTTACCCATATCAATTTACTTCCTTACACTCTATCATGCAGTCCCACAACTCCTGCTTCAGGAGTAGTGCTACTCCTCCTTAGCTCTTGTCCTATCACCAACCCTTGACTTTACTCCCTATACGTTCCAAAACCATGCTTCCTCTTTACCCTTGAGTTTCATTTCACTCAGAGCCAGTACATCTAGATTTCTTTCCTCAAACATAATACCTATCTCTCCTCTCTTCTCATCTCGGTTACATCCACACACATTCAGACACCCCAATCTGAGCCTTCAAGGAGGATGAGCACTCCCCACTTAGCTCCTGCTTTCTCTTTCAGAAACTAAAATACAACTCTCTTTAGTTGTCTTCTACTACATGCAGGGAATACAGAGGTAGAATGATTTCTCCCCTACCTCAGGGAGGAGGGTGAAAGGTGTGTACAAGATAGAGTGAATTGGAATGGTGTGGTATACATGGGTCGATGTGCTCTCAATAGACTGACCTAGGGCATGTGAAACATCCTGGGTAAACCATCGAAAGTTCTGTGGAGCCTGGTTGTAGATAGGGAGCTGTGATTTCGAAATATCACTTATGGCAGCCACAGAATGGATGTGAGCAGATTCGGCCTGTCTTTGACTGTTCTTGGCACTACTTAGTTGACATGAGAAATGGCGATCAAGTATGAAATTTTTTTCATACATATTTGCCGTTTCTTGCATCGGTGAGGTGGCATCAAAAACAAATAACTGTGCCTCAGAGGGATAAATCCTCACCTGACTTTTTTTTTGGTCCTTCTTTTGAAAAGTAATACAGGAGAGGAGGATTTCCAGGTGCCCCCCACCCACTCCCACCCCTCTTAATCACCTTCTATGACAAGCAAGGAATACATGGACAGTATTCTTTCTCCCCATCCCCTGAGATAAGGGAGTGAAGGGGCCCTGAACATGCAGGAGGGTGAGGGGCATGCATGGGTCAGAACAGACTGGAATGATCCTGTGATACAGAGGGTAATGTGTAATTATTAGGCTGAACTAGGGAATGTGATGTGGCCAGAGAAAAACAGAGAAAGACCTGTAGGGCTTGGTTTTGGTGCATTATACATGAAAATTTAGAAAATAGATGTGAGCAAACTAGGTTGTCCTTTGTCTGCCCCTGGCACTACCTTTCTAACATGAGAAATGGTGCAAATAGTGAAATTAAATATTCAAGTATCCTAAAACACTGACCACAGCACACATACAGTACATCATCCTCTTGATATGTTAAAAGCAAAATATAGAAACAGGAAGTAAAAAGGATTTAAAAAAGCCAGTCTAACAAGCAGTATGCTTTCTGACAACATGCAATCCTCCAGAATTTTGTAAGCTGTGACAGGGATTAAGCGGGTCAGTGAATTCATCTCTGGTGGAACCAAAATAAACTAGATGCCACAACCATGGTTATGTGTTAGTGAAAGATGAGGAAGGCCAGTGCTTCCTTACCAAGGTTTTAAAGGTCCTAACCTTGATCATCTTAAAACATCCTATATAATGTCTCTCATGCTCATGGGACAGACTGCTGAGGACAGAAATGAAAGATGAGCTTAGTTTTCATCTGGAACCTAAATTTGAAATATTTCATAGATTTCAAAATTTGAAAGGGTAACAGCTTCACTTGATTTATATCTATAACACATGCATTAAGTATGACAAATAATTCTCTGAGTATTTCTCATAAATCTCCATTGAGCATTTTCCTCTCTGTCCCAGAAATTGATGGCAATGATACACTCACCACAAAAATATAATCATCATGAAAAATATTGGATTATATCAATGTCTACAATCAGGGTAAGGTTGATGGCACCAGCAGCATTGCATGCTAAAATGTTCACAGCTCACTAGCTGAAACTTGAAGATTGTCTTGCACTGACTAGTTAACATCTGATTCATATTTCAAACTTTTCTATTTCATATGCAAACCTTTAAGCAGTAATAAATCTGGGAAAAGTAGGTCATGAATACCCCACAACCTTCACTGAATTACATTATCTTTTCTACACTTGCTTACCTTTCCTGCTTTAGCTAAGTAGTGCTGAGAACAGATAACAAAGCACCAAAAGATATAAAATAACTCATTTAGCATAACCAGAAAAATCACAAGTTGAAATTCTTTCTCTCCTAACCCCAGGGATGAAACAGCACTGTTTCAAATTCAAGTAAAAGATTCCATTTACATAAGAAATTTCAAATATATAATAAATACCATAATTCTCATTAAATACCTTCATTTTCAGCATCACTAACCTCTGGCTGGGAAAAGTGGTCTTCCGAAAGTCCAAGTTCATCATTTATTGCAGCTTCTTCCTCAGCTATTTCTGAATCTGTTCCAGGGCTCCTAATGAATTCAGATTATTTTTTTGCTTTGATATTAAACCATAATTTTCTTACATATACAAGTCAAAATATAAACCAAATACTATTATTGGATACATTTAATAATCTATACTTAATAATCTCATGTGGCAGAACTGTTATCAATATATCATTACAGTAATGCAACAGAGGAGACTAAATATCCAAAAACCAGCAAAGCTATAGATGGAAAATTATGAATGCAAAAGTCAAAAACCTACTGGTCACTGTAAGGATTATCAGGCACAGGTGATAATGATGTATTGCGTGGAGTTGCAGGGAGAACTCCAGGGCATTCCTCCTCTCCTACCATACTTTCGCAGGTGACAGGTGGGCTTGTAAGTAGGCGTTTCATTCCTGCCGTTACATTATGTACAGTGTCACCAACACCAGATGAGACACTCTGAACCATGTCACCCATTCCTGTAATGCAAATGACCCACAAAATAAAAGAATAAAAAATAACTTATCTATATATTCATTATACTTAGTCGCTGTCTCCTGCATTAGCGAGGTAGCTCAAGAAAACAAATGAAAGAATGGCCCAAACCCACCCACATACACATGTATATACATAAACACCCACACACACATACACATAAACATACACAGACATTTCAATGTATAGATACACATACATATTATATTTATTATACATTGTTGCTATCTCCCACATTAGCGAGGTAGCGCAAGGAAACAGACGGAAGAATGGCCCAACCCACTCACATACACATGTATATACATACACGTCCACACACGCACATATACCTACCTATACATTTCAACATATACATATATATACACAGACATATATACACATGTACATAATTCATTCTTCCTGCCTTTATTCATTCCCGTCGCCACCCTGCCACACATGAAAAGACAGCCCCCTCCCCCACACGTGCGCGAGGTAGGACCAGGAAAAGACAACAAAGGGCACATTCGTTCACACTCAGTCTCTAGCTGTCATGTATAATGCACTGAAACCACAGCTCCCTTTCCACATCCAGGCCCCACAGAACTTTCCTTGGTTTACCCCAGACGCTTCACATGCCCTGGTTCAATCCATTGACAGCAGGTCGACCCTGGTAAAGCACATCATTCCAATTCACTGTACTCCTTGCATGCCTTTCACCCTCCTGCATGTTCAGGCCCCGATCGCTTAAAATCTTTTTCACTCCATCCTTCCACCTCCAATTTGGTCTCCCACTTCTCCTCGTTCCCTCCACCTCTGACACATATATCCTCCTTGTCAATCTTTCCTCACTCATTCTCTCCATGTGACCAAACCATTTCAATGCACCCTCTTCTGCTCTCTCAACCACACTCTTTTTATTACCACACATCTCTCTTACCCTTTCATTACTTACTCAATCAAACCACCTCACACCACATATTTTCCTCAAACATCTCATTTCAAACACATCCACCCTCCTCCGCACAACCCTATCTACAACCCATGCCTCGCAACCATATAACATTGTTGGCACCACTAGTCCTTCAAACATACCCATTTTTGCTTTCAGAGATAATGTTCTTGCCTTCCAAAGTCAAGCATTCGTTCATCATACAGCCCCAAAGGAAGGATGTACAGCTGGGCTTGATGTGGGCTCACTACTTTGCCCCAGATTCAAACACCAGCAACCCCATAAATGATTCATGGTCAGCAACACTAACCATTACATGCAGGGTTCTCATACAGAAAACATAAAAGAGAAAAAGTGTTCAATCCTACCTGAATAAAGCAAACACTGAAGATAAAACTTGAAATCCAACAAATGGCTTACACATGCATATCTACTTTCAGATTATCTAACTTAAACATCTATCAAATTAGGGCTAAATTGAAGTAAATAAAATGGCAAAATTATCTTGTAGTATCTGATTATCTACAAAAAACACACAAATGAACAAACAATAAAACTGGGTAAACCTGAGTAAATAGCTTTATGTCTTACCCAGAGTGACATTATGGACAACATCCCCAACACCGTGAGTTACACTGGAAGCAACATCAGACACACCAGACACAACGCTTGAGATACAGATACTTGCTGTTTCACTCACTTTCCGCACTCTGTTTTCTGTCATCCTAAGTATTTACTGAAAAGATAAAATCTAATATACCCATATGATACAATGAGAACCATTTCTTACCCCACATTGAAAAAAAAATGGGGATGGAATTAGATCCATTCACCTATCCTAAAAAAAATCAAGAGATCCCTTTCCTGTCACTTTAGAATAATAAGCCTCTGCTAACCCATCATCCTGTACTGTTTTCCAGATGCATGTGTTACAAATAACTAAAACCAGTTCCTAGATCTATATATGTTGTATTTAACACCATCACAATACCTCACTCAAACACAGTCCTCTTATCAGTTGAATTCCTGATATCTGAGTTTTTAATGAGTCATTGAAATACATTTTGCCATGGATATTTACTACATGAGTATCTTTGACTTCTTTAACTGTCTGAAAGCAACTGCAATTTCAAAGGTGCAACAAAAATCTTTCCATAAGAATACATTATGTAGCAAAAACTAACATAATGATCCAGTTAGTACAAAATAAATTACACAAAAATTTTTGTCCATAAAAACCAAATGTCATTTTTTTCATGAAGAAGGATCCAGTCACATCAAGGAAGGGCCTTAATAGAAATAAAGAGGGAATCATGAAGCGAAAAAAGAAAAGGGAAAGTATTTACGAATCTTTGAGAAAGTGAAAGCCCTGTCCTTTGAAATGTGCCAGGTCATAGATACTGGGGAAGACATTTGAGGGTAGAGAGTTCCAAAGCTTCAATGTGTAGGGAAAGAAGCAGGTATCAAAACAGCCCACCCTTGAGCTGCCGATGGCCACACAATAATCATGTGATGCAGCAGCTTGCTGAGTGTTGTGGGATCTAGCTGGTGTTGGAGGTACATAAGCAACCAACTCTTGGGAGCAAAAACCAAAGTAAGAGGGAAAGTGAACTAACATTGTGATGTAGGGCAAAGGGGTCAAGTTTCAAAGTTAGCCTTGGACAGTTAATAAGTTGGATTGCTTTTGACTTGACTATGTAAAGTAAAGGATGCAGAGTTAGAATCACCCCAAATGAGAGAGCAATACTCCATACAAGGACAAATCAATCCTTTGTATAAATGGAGCAACTGATCAAAAGAGAAGTTTTGACATCTAAACAGGACACCCAGTTTCTTAGAGGCAGACTTAGCTATTCCTATAATGGGGGGTTTCCAAGAAAGAGTGGATGATATAGTAATATCAAGTATGTTTATTGAGTCAAGAGGTGGATTTACAGAACCATCAAAGGAGAGGTGAGAATGGTGAGGAGTTTTCAATAGAAAGATTTGTAGAAACTGGGTCTTGGAGGCATCAAACTTAACTTATATTCTTGTATCCACCAAGCATTTCTTATGTTGTCCTACAAAAGTCAAATGGCCTTTAATTACGTATTTCTTGTATGTTTAATAACAAGAACATGACCTAATAGGTTATAGAAGTCAGAAATTCTTATGTTCAAATGATCCAAAGCATAGCTAATTTATATTCAAGTTCATGTATGACTGGACACGCCAAAGCATACAGTTTTTCATATCAAATATTTAGCGTATGTCAAACTTTAATAATCTTAATCCAATTTGAATTACTACTAAGGTTCAGTAGGGTTTTACTGGGTAGAGGATGATAAAAATGTCTTATCTAAGGAAATTATTCACATACTATTCTTCCACCATATATATTTCATCTGAGTCATGATAAAAATGTCTTATCTAAGGAAATTATTCACATACTATTCTTCCACCATATATATTTCATCTGAGTCAAAGCCTTCCTTCCCTTAAATTTCATCATTATGGAGAAAATTAAAAACAACTGAATCACAATTGGTGAATCATGAAGAATGTTTTTCCACACATTCATTCAAGTAATTATTTTCCAGTGATAAACAAAATGAAAATGCTGCTCTAATCTTCTTCTACCTTTAAGCCATCATCCTTGCTAAGTTCTAAAACGTTTTACAGAAAAATATATCTCAATCTACATTATTTAGTAAATTATAAAAAGATATATACAAATTTCAGTATTTTTTTTTACATAACTGTACTCTTTCAAGATCTGGCAATTATCATTTTGCTAATCATCAGGGAAATGAGAGGTATACTGTATCAAATTATTCAGATCCTAACAATATCTGTTCTATAATCATATCTCTGTTGTGCATCCTTTACAAGACTATGCATAAAATAACTGGCCCAAAATGGCCAAGAAAATACTGACGCCACATTGTCAATGGGTACATATGTAAAACTTTCATTTATCTTTGGCTATTCTCTATAATCCTATGAAAAGTTTGGTAAAATATATGGAGCAATACTTTACCAAAAAAGTCTACACAATTCTGTATATTTCCTTAGAATGTTGTGATCTTTAATAATCAATTAACATATTCAATCATATCTTCTTTTTTCATAAAACAAAGGATGGTTCAGCTCACAGAGATAAATTCAAAGTTAATATCATAATCATACTAAACAATATACCTAGAGCACAATGTTGGTCATATGACCACCTTCTCAATAAAATTGATAGGGTTGTATTATCACTGTAGCTAGTTATCTACACTGAATGAAATTGTACATTATAAAGCTTGAAAGAGCCCATAAACAATCTTCCTGCTTCTCTGTGACAGTACATATCCAATACATGTATGTCATTTTGATACAGCTCAGTGTTGTTGTACAGTAATGTATGATTTAAACTCACCTGTTCACAATGACTCCAGAGGCACTTCCTTGAACAACAAGAACACACAGCCCTAAGTGAGAAGCAACAGTGTTAGAATATAATGCAGTATATATACTTAGCAGTCAAAGCACATTTTAACCTCTTCACCAGTACTAGGTTAAGGATTCCAAAAACTGATATAATGTAAGCCACTAGGATAAGGATTCCAAAAACTGACATATTGTAAGCCAGAGGACAAAGTTATGGCTAAGTGGATGAAATGTTACTGTATTACCAGAGCCAGCACTCCAATTACATTAATTACTGTATGTAATCAGAATCATTTATATTAAGTTCACTGTCTATGCACCTACTTAGTTAACACTTAACTATGACTCTTATTCTTTACAGAAATGAAGCTCTGCTAACAGAAAAATGACATTAATTTTCTCTGTATGATAGGCCATGATCTCAGTCCCCAGAAGGTAAGACAGATAATTGTTATGGGTGAGTAAACAAACATTGATAATGATTCACCTTAATGCATCACATGAGGAAAAGCCTATCAGTGTGTTAACCCTAATACAACTGTGCCAGAAGCCTTTGATGAAGACTGTTACTGAAGTGTTGATGAGGACCTTTACTGATACTTTGAGAGCTGCAAACACTCATATGAAATTTTGTAAATCTCATTCTTATTATTCACAGCAGGATATAACAAACATCTATGAGTCACCTGGGGAGTGAAAATCAAGAGGATTAGATTTTACCTATGAAATGACTCATGCTGCAAAAACTTTTTCTATCAAAAAGATTTAGTGATCCATGGTACTAATAAGCTGGACACCAACAACAACCCTTTCTCCAAGGCCTGTAACATCATCTTTAGCAAGTGGTGTACATGCAGAACTACTTGCTTTAGCTGACATGGATATTCCACTATCCATTATAAGAATTTTGAGAAGAATAGGAAAACCTTGGGAGTGGACATTTCAGCATTAAATACATAAGGATAATTAAAAAAATTTGAACATGACCTATTTTTTGCAAATGTTTGATGTGAATATTGTCATTTACGTATAATGTTATATAGGCATAAAAAATTTTTAAATTCATTATATAACTTTAATTCTGAATAACCAAAACAACATCTCAGAAGTACAAGAAATTCTGCTGGATCTGACTCTATTATAGCCAGGAACATACATCAAAGGAATGGTGGATGACAATGGTATAATCCTTCATGGGATGTAATAGCCAAACTGGAGAGAGCAGTCAGAGTAAAAAAAAAAAAAATCCTCTGATCCTCTTACAAGCCAATTGATGTACAGCAGCTGAGTCACTTTTACTTTTACCTTTCTATACTAAATTGGACCTAAAGATGTCATTTGGTGGTTAACCTTTCTTAACCATTCTATATGTTGTATATGCAGTGTATTCATGAAAGGGTGTGTGTGGTGTGCTCTGCCAACTAATAATACTTGCCAAGAACATCTAGTCTGCGATTTCTTTTATTTGTTTCTCTTAATTAAAATACAACATAAGTATCAATCAACAAACTAACTATTCAGTAATGGATGGGTATGTAATGTGCGTGTGTGTGTGTGTGTGCGTGTGCGTGTGCAATATTTTCGAAAATCATTAATAAAAAGTTAATGTGATGTGTAAGAGAGGCAAGGGAGTTTAGGAAGATCATTGGAAGGAAAGGAAAAAATGGAGAGAAAAGAAGAAAAAAGAAAGGGAAAGATGGAAAAGAAAAAAAAAGAAAGGTGAAAGGATACAGATAAAAGGATTCCTTGTTTTAAGCATAGTTTCAGTATTAGTTGGTGTTAGTGTATGTACATGTTTGTATGGTAGAGAATGATCCATTTTCCTGTATTGCAGTACAGTATATTTTTGTTTGAGTACTGCAGTATATATTTCACAATAAATATTTTTTTTAACTGTTCAGTAGCATTTTTCATCTATAATATCATTGTCACTTTTCTTTCCTCGGAAAAATTCAAAATAAAAAAAGGTATTGAGTCGAAACTCTCACTACTATAATAGAATTCATGTATTAGGATTTCTGAGTTGAACTTTCACACAAAGGTTCATAAAATTGCTCTTTTCATTAGACAAACAAATGAAATTCTGGGCAGCTGAAGGAACAACGGGCAAGCTTCCCACATGCAGTCATTTCATGCTGTCCCAAGTGGGAGGCCACATTACTGTTGGTGAAATCATGTTACGAATCTTGGATGCATGGGAAAATCTGGTGAGATTTTTATAGGTTTCCTGTTTTCTACAATCTTTTCACTTAAGTTTACATAACTCCCGTTTTCCTGATCTTAATAGCCGTCCCCAATGATACTTATTTAATATCAAAGGATAAAAATAAAACTATACACCACACACAAGCCTATATTTCTCCTACAAAACATAAAGAATGGAATGATAACTTTTTCGGCCACGTCTACACAATGAGTGGTAAAAACGAACCTAACAATTCATAAGTCTAAGACAGTGCTATCACTGTGATGATGTAATTAAAAGAAACACGTCAGACGCTCACTAAAGTAGATGCTCAATAGACTTGGGGGAATCAATTACGTAAAATCTGTTAAAAAGTTAAACCAAAAAAGTCAACTTTATCAGAGTCCATAACATCCTTCCGCATCGTAACTCTTCATGACAACATAGTTCACTTACCCTATCAAATCTACAGCAGTGTGACAAATCCTCTAACTCACTTACATTCAACCTGTCAGAGCAGCCAGTTGAGCCACTAAATATAAAAGTCAAAAGATCATGGGAGAAAAATATTTGTTTACAAGAACAGCTGATACGTGACGTCACGCTAAGAATTTTGAACCATATTTGCTAAATTTGCTAAATTGAAAGTATACAACATACTAATTCTAATACATTTAAATATGTTGATTCAGAAATGAAAAATGCATGACATTGAAAACACATCATATACTTGAATTAAACTGTATTTCTTTATGGGAGTGGAAACTTGTTCCAATTACGCGCGATAGATGGCAGTAAAGTATGAGTTAGACGATAGTGATTGAATTCAGGTTTTAGAATTCGTTCTTATCATTCAGAAAAAATATACTATATATCATTACGTTAGAGACTCCAATTACGGATAAAAATTTACACCATGGCCTGGCTGTAATTGAAATATAGTGAGTATCATGAAATGGAAAAAGAGATAACAAGGGAAAGTGTATACGAATTTTGGAGGAAGTGAAAAACCTGTCTTTTAAATTGTACCCGGTTTTATTACCGGGAAAGACATGAGAAGGTAGAGTTCCAAAGCTTCAAGTTGTAGGAAAAGAAACGGTTATCAAAATTGACCATCCTTAAGTAGCCAACCGACAAAGAGTAATCGTGATGCAGCTGCTTGCAAAGCATCGCGCTTGGTGGGGGTACAACACAAGCAGTCACCTCTCGGGAGCAAAAACCAAAATGATACTTACAGAAGAGGGAGAGTGAACTAATACCATATATATATATAAACCCATGACCCCTTCTCTTGGGGTTGCTGCAGTTTCAAGGGTGTGCTAATATCAGTATCGGGGAAGAGAAATATTCCTCTGGGGTGAGTTCTCTGACAAGATTGTACTTACCCATTATACAACTTCGTCGCCGAAGGTGACTTCTCACTGCCGGTGTAAAGGAGGTTCAGTACATTGTGCCGTGTGTTATAACCACACAAATGTGTTATATTCATTATAGAAATGAGTAACGATATACACTATATGCTATTTTCTCGAGGAGTGAAAGTTTAATATAGACGTTGTGCATTAATCACAACTTTATAATTTGTATATACTCTAAACAGATACGTAAAGAAATACACAGGATGCTATTCTCCTGGACACCCGGGCTTACGGTGAATGAACCTTGCTCTTGGTCATGCCATCATACACATTATTCCTGCCTTTGTACTTTATAATTTGTATATACTCTAAACAGATACGTAAAGAAATACACAGGATGCTATTCTCCTGGACACCCGGGCTTACGGTGAATGAACCTTGCTCTTGGTCATGCCATCATACACATTATTCCTGCCTTTGTACTCGATGGGCATTTTCATTCGTCGTAAATAATCTACGAATTAATTACATATTTTGACATCGTCTCGATCAGTAAAGTGGTTACTTTGGCCAAGTTGGATTACGCAACTGAACATTCTAAATGTTTATCTTTTATTCATGGTGAGCAACCTTACTGAAGGACATATCATCAAACTGTTTGATTTCATACTTCCTTGAACAAAATCAATACAGCTTCAGATTCATATCAAATGAATCTCCTTTAGTTTCTCAGTCAAATTTTCTTAGTCATATCCATAAAAAAAATGTTCATTCACCAGCCACATATGCAGGTAGAGTGTATGGTCCTACGATTAACTCAGAGACCTGATGATAGTGGTTATAACTTGATGACAGCCATAATCCCCTTGTCAGTTGATAAGCCTAATGGCCTGATAACAAACTAACATGCGTTCATTTGTTTCATGTATGTCAACTAAATGAGATAATTTGACTGATCTTATCTAGCAGGTCTCACTCGCGGTGACTGGCTTATGTAAGATATGAAGGTACGCTAGAGGTTGCTTGCTCTGAGACTACTAGTAGGTGCTGGGCTTACACCTAGCAAATATGAAGTGTGAACACATAATTCAGAGCTCTATTATGATACACCCGAATACTATCATCATTGTTATTAATGCATGTAGTTATAGTATTAGCTGTAATAATAGTTACTGGATAATTATTCTGCAGAAATGATAAAGACCTTATTTCTGAGCCTGGCTTTGTGAGCCCTCTTTAGAGTCAGTAGCTAACTTTCCCTCAATGAAGAGAAGAACTTTGTTTTTCAGTTCCTCTTTCAGCCATTTTCCTCTTAAAATTTCCCCTTTTGAGAGAGAGAGAGAGAGAGAGAGAGAGAGAGAGAGAGAGAGAGAGAGAGAGAGAGAGAGAGAGAGAGAGAAGGGGGGTATTGGATACGCAATAATCTTATCATCACTCGACAAGTGGAGCAGCCAGGAGCCCTACATGCGACATTCGTTACCATAAGTTTGATACAATAGCCTTATTTGCGTCCAAGAGCAGCTTCATCACAATTATGAATAATTGGCAAAATAATGTAGGGTACTTACTGAACATCTTTGACAAGATGCATTTTTTTTTATAACTTTCAAGTATTAGAAGGAACGTGACCACAGAGTAGTTCACAAAGTGATGATAAACATGGGCAACTTAAATACACGGTGTAACAGAACTCACTGAAACATTTTGAGGGTGAGGGTACTTTGTCAAACACAACCTAAATTGACAACATATTTTCATACTACAACGTAATATCCTGCTGTACAATAAAGTATATCAGTTTCCGGAGAATATTTGGTTGGCGTTAGGTTACTGTGTAACGTTAAATTATACATATATACTATTCATATGTACATCTTTGGTGCGTTCACGAACTATAAATAGAGGAAATTTTATTATAAACAAGTCGTGGATGTTAGCTTTATCCTGTACATCGGAGAAAGGCAATTTTTCTCTGTAGTCATCATGGGCTAGCATATGTTTCATATTCCAACGCTCAAAAGCTCTAGAATATATCAGTACACTCACCACCACTTTACTTGCTTTATATAATGTCCTTATAAATGAATGCTAACCTAACCTGCAGTGTGTATGAGCCTATGTACCGAGAACATGGGGCCCTTAACCCACCTCTAACTTTCATTTGTACTCCTCTCTCTCTCTCTCTCTCTCTCTCTCTATATATATATATATATATATATATATATATATATATATATATATATATATATATATATCCCTGATGATAGGGGGGAAAGAATACTCCCCACGTCTTCCCTGCGTATCGTAGAAGGCGACTGCAAGGGGAGGGATCCAGTATCATTCAACTCTAACCGTTACAGTCACATAATCAATCCCTGCATCGCATTATCTTGTACGATGCCTATGATAATCAAGGCGGACCTCAATGAAATTTTCCTGTTCTTTTATATCTCTCCAAAGAGACAGCGGACGCTTGATACTTGAGTACTCTGTAAACATCCCTGTATACCTACCACTCTGGCTATCTACATATGCTTATCAAAAGTGCGGAAATATCCAGCTCACTCTAATCTTAAGCTCTTGTTTAAACTATCATTGCCTTGCATTTCTGTTATATCTCATCGGTGTATTTTCAGCTAAATGGCTGCCTACATCCAACAAAAGGTTATGTCTATCTACTATCTATGTAGAGGGATGGGTTCTGAATGTCGCTCAAATAAAAATGAAAGGTTTGTGCAAGACACTTGGGATTGAACGTCACATTTGCCCTGACACCCTGGTCAGCTATCTGTCGGACCTATCTTATAAATACATATATCTTTTACACTGTCATTTCTTACACGATCAACTCGCTTCACATCACATATCGTCGTCAGGCATTACATTTCCAACATGGTCTCCCAGGACTCGTCAATACATTCCTGTCGAGACATCTGTACTTTCGTACACACCCATCTTTTCCCTTACAGATACTGAGTTCTGTTTCCACACATCTGTAACTCACTTCAGCGACCATGGTTCAGTCCGTTGCAACATCTTTCTGATATCTCAAGCACTCAATTTCCTCCAGGATTCCTCATTCAAACATAAAACCAATCTGTCTTCATCCAGCTACGCCTCACTAACTCACTTTCCTACATCCTTACTCCCAACCTTTTCCTTCTCTACTCTTTCCTGAACTATGTAACCTGCTTCTGACTGGTAAACAATGTAACATATAAGTAATTCCTAGAGGAAATAACAAGAAAGAAGAAAAGGGAGCACAGAGGACAGGAGCTAACAACTTGACCCTCCATACAAGATACCACCATAAGTTTGAAGACAAGGTAGATAATGGTGCCTTCATCCCATCTTTACATAGTGAGAAAAACAGAACCTACCAAGTCATGGCTGGAGATCATCTTCAAGAGCATAGTTATTCAAGCTACATATTCTTATCTTCGATGTCTGTTGTGTAATATCCTGTATGTTAATGCCAACAAGTACTTTGCATTTCCTTAGACAATTATATCAGTGGTTTTCAAGTGGGTTATGGCGATCTTCTACAGATGATACAAGCTATAACTTCAGCCATTCATCTTTGAGAGATACACGTAATCATATTCCGGTTTCTTTGTCGAATCTGATGCTTTTCCACTCCTGAAAGATATAATATTTATAACATAATGTTATCTCCAAGAATTGTAGTAATGAGAATCGTAACTATCTTTACAATGGGCAGTAAAGTTACTGCGAGTCTTATGTGTGTTGTGAAGACTTACTGGTCTGGGTAGTGTGGTGTGGTGTGGGCGTCTACACTACCTCACTCAGACGTCAACAAACCAGTGACTCTGGTGGTGGTGGCTTGGACGTAGATGGACAGGCCTGGAAACACTGGGAGACAAATTGTACGAATGATTACGGTAGACAGACGAAGATATACTTTGTAAGTAGCACCTTTTACTCTTATGAGCTTATTACCCTCATGTAGTAAAGATGTTAACATCGCATTGAAGCTGTCAAGTGATATGGACATCCTGCACCAGAGTTGGGGGAATAACCACATTTGCAAAATGGGTAGGCATGACAATCAATATCACGTTGGAATTAAGAGCCGTTTCATTATGAATTTTTTAAGTATGTTCATCATGGTACAAATATCTTAGTAAAACATTGAAAATTAAAAAGCAGGTTATAAATATGTTTAACCTTCCTCCCAGAGCTTATATCAGCTTTGATCAATTTAGCATGGCTGATGTTCTCTCAGTAGAATAAAGAGTAGAACAGTTGAAAAATGGATATATGTATGGTGTAACTGGTAGTGCTGCAGACTATATGACATGTACCATTAGTATGGCTCATAATTTCAGCATGAGCATGGAATGTCTTAGTGATTTGTCATTTCTTCTGTCTAGATTAGGAGGTTTATGTTAAGATTCATTTATGTATACTGGAATAGGTTTATGGAATTATCTTCCATTGTTTTATTAATGTCAAATGAAAAATGTTTTTAAAAGGTATTATTTTGATCTTCGTGTCTATAACTACTTTTTAATTCTTCAATGGTGCTAGTAAACATGCTGAATTCTGAATTATTATTTCCATAGTTTTTAGTCATTTTGAAATAATTCTAATATTCTTCACAGTTCAAATATACTTATATACTCATATTATTTACACTTTTACCTTTTGACATAAGTCGTCTTGAATGTATTCTGAGGATCACATTGGAAATAATTGTTTTTTATGTACTTTATGTGTTATCAGTAGTAAAACATATCTGTACGTTATGTATATAATTTGCCAAATAAATTCAACCAAAGTATTACAAAGTATTAAAGTATTACAAATCTTATTTCAGGGAAAAAACAAAAGAGATGCATGTAAATGAACTTCTTACATCTAGTAGACATGATGTGGACTTGTGTCATGTGATTTGAGGGATTTTTCCTTGAATTTCAGTTATTAAATGCTAGTGGTTTGGTGACTGAAGATTGGAAAAATATAAGCTTATTAGCACAAAAGCATAAAATTGGATGAAACATTTGTAGATATCAACAGAATCCATGAAAACTTCACCTCGTGACATATGTCATTTCCTGTTCCTAAACCAACCACAGAGTGTCACATTTCCTAACACTGTGAAATGATCAGATGGTCCAGTCAAATATGTATAAGAAGAGGGAAGGATTACCAGCCTCCCACTCCCTCCCCTTTTAGTCGCCTTTTGTTCAACATGGAGGGAATAAGTGAGAAGTATTCTCCCTATCTCCAGGGATAATATATATATATATATATATATATATATATATATATATATATATATATATATATATATATATATATATATATATATTATAAAAATAAATATATATATATATATATATATATATATATATATATATATATATATATATATATATATATATATATAAATTATCAAAAAAAGGGGGTGAGTGTGTTTTTGATAGGTTGGTGAGGATATTCACTGTATGTATGGTTCATGGTGAAGTGCCTAAGGATTGGCAGAATGCATGCATAGTGCCATTGCACAAAGGCAAAGAGGATAAAGGTGAGTGTTCATATTACAGAGGTATAAGTTTGTTGAGTATTCTTGGGAAATTATATGCAAGGGTATTGAATGAGAGGGTGAAGGCATGTACAGAGCATCACATTAGAGAAGAGCAGTGTGCTTTCAGAAGTGGTAGAGGATGTTTGGATCAGGTGTTTGCTCTGAAGAATGTATGTGAGAAATACTTAAAGAAACAGATGTATTTGCTTGTAGCATTTATGGATCTGAAGGCATATGATAGAGTTGATAGAGATGCTCTGTGGAAGGTATTAACAGTATGTGGCGTAGGAGGTAAATTGCTAGAAGCAGTGAAAAGTTTTTATCGAGGATGTAAGGCATGTGTACAAGTAGGAAGAGAGGAAAGTGAATGTCGGTTTGTGGCAGGGGTGTGTCATGTCTCCATGGTTGTTTAATTTGTTTATGGATGGGGTTCTTAGGGAGGTGAATGCAAGAGTTTTGGAGAGGGGCAACTATGCAGTATGTTGTGGATGAGAGAGCTTGGGAAGTGTCAGTTGTTGTTCGCTGATGATACAGCGCTGGTGGCTGATTTGGGTGAGAAACTGCAGAAGTTGGTGACCGAGTTTGGTAAAGTGTGTGAAAGAAGAAAGCTGAGAGTAAATGTGAATAAGAGCAAGGATATTAGGTTCAGTAGTGTTGAGGGACAAGTAAATTGGGAGGTAAGTTTGAATGGAGAAAAACTGGAGGAAGGGAAGTGTTTTACATATCTGGGAGTGGATTTGGCAGTGGATGGAACCATGGAAGTGAAGTGAGTCACAGGGTGGGGGAGGGGGCAAAGGTACTGGGAGCACTGAAGAATGTGTGGAAGGCAAGAAAGTTATCTCGGAGAGCAATAATGGGTATGTTTGAAGGAATAGTGGTTCCAACAGTTTTATATGGTTGTGAGCCATGGGCTATAGATAGGGTTGTGCAGAGGAGGGTGGATGTGTTGGAAATGAAATGTTTGAAGACAATATGTGGTGTGAGATGGTTTGATCGAGTAAGTAATTAAAGGGTAGAGAGATGTGAGATAAAAAGAGTGTGGTTAAGAGAGCAGAAAAGGGTGTATTGAAATGGTTTGGTCACATGGAGAGAATGAGTGAGGAAAGAATGACAAAGAGGATATATGTGTCAGAGGTGGAGGGAACAAGGAAAAGTGGGAGACCAAATTGGAGGTGGAAGGATGGAGTGAAAAAGATTTTGAGTGATCAGAGCCTGAACATACAGGAGGGTGAAAGGCGTGCAAGGAAGAGTGAATTGGAACAATGTGGTATACTGGGGTTGATGTGCTGTCAGTGGATTGAACCAGGGCATGTGAAGTGTCTGGGGTAAACCATGGAAAGTTTTGTGGGGCCTGGATGTGGAAAGGGAGCTGTGGCTTTGGTGCATTACACATGACAGCTAGAGACAGTGTGAACGAATGGGGCCTAGTGCTACCTCGTGAGCACTTGGGGGGAGGGGGTGCCATTTCATTTGTGGTTTGGTGGCGTGGGAATGGATGAAGGCAGCATGTATGAATATGTACATGTGCATATATGTATATGTCTGTGTATGTATATGTACATGTTGAAATGTATAGGTATGTATATGTGCATGTGTGGGCATTTATGTATATACATGTATATGTGGGTGGGTTGGGCCATTCTTTCGTCTGTTTCCTTGCACTACCTTGCTAATGTGGGAGACAGCGTCAAAGTATAATAAGTAAATAAATAAATGACTGGGAGATGTATAAAAGAAAGTGGCAGGATGTCAAGAGGAAGATGCAAGAGTAGAAAATGAGGGCAAATGAGAGTTGGGATGAGAGAGTATCATTAAACTTCAGGGAGAATAAAAAGATGTTCTGGAAGGATGTAAATGAAATGTGTAAGACAAGATAACAAATGGGAACTTCACTGAAGGGGACAAGAGGGGAAGTGACAGGTAATGACGAAGTTAGGAGATGGAGTGAGTATTTTGAAGGTTTGATGAATGTGTTTGATGATAGAGTGGCAGATGAAAGGTGTTTTGCCTTGGGTGGTGTGCAAAGTGAGAGGGTCTGGGAAAATGGTTTGGTTAAGATAGAACAGCCAGTGAAAATTTTGCAGATGAAATCTGGCTAGGTGGCAGGTTTGGATGGTATTGTAGTAAAATTTATGAAGAAATGAGGTGACAGTGTTATTGATTGGTTGGTAAAGGTATTCACTGTATGTATAGATTGTGGTGAAGTGCCTGAGGATTGGCAGAATGCATGCATAGTACCATTGTACAAAGGCAAAGGGGACAAAGGTGAGTTCAAAGTACAGAGGTATCCACTCATATACACGTGTACACATGTACTTGTACATATACATAAATATACACATCAACATACATACAGTATATACATTCATATACATACACATATACATATTCATACTTGCTTACCTTCATCCTGTCATGGTGCCACCCAGCTAAAATTCTCTGTTTATGCAATAATTACGTGTTGCAAAATATGATAGGCTTCATATTTCATTATTCAAATATTTTCATTTGAATGTACCGGAAGATGATTGTTAGTAAAATGTTGATATTTTTCTTTAAAGACAGCCATTTTCATGCTTATATGTGATGTTAAAGTGTTTTTGATGTCATATTTGTAAATTTAGCTTTAGATAAAGTTAGAAAAATAAAGAGAAATAGCAAATAAGGATTTTATAATTTTCCAGTATATAAATTGATTATTTTGAGGCATTCCTCAAATAGCTGTCCATAACAGATGGAATTTGAAAAGTGTACAGTCCATTCAGTAGTGTGTCATTTTTGCCTATAAGGACTTACAATGAAAGAAAAGACATTCCTTCTGAATCTGACAATGTAGTTTACATCATAGTATAATGTATTAATGAAAATAATGGTACAGCTTTACAGCCATTTTTAGTTATGAGTTAAAACTTTGTAACATTATTTGCTTAGGAAATTTCAATATTTCTTGATGCAGTTTCATGTTACTATTACTATTTCATATATTTGTTAGTAGGTGTTTTTAATTTTTCTTTTAGGAAGTTTTTTTAGTAGCCTTTCAAGTGAAACCATTGTAGACCTTATGAAATTACATTCTCAAGAACCCTATATTGTCATTCAAGGTAACTCATGAGATAGAATTTAGTCAGTACTATTTAACTTCCAGTAAAAATTCTGTTAACAGCACATCTTATCACTATAAAGATTACATTGTAGGTTAATATTGGTGTCAGACAGTTTATCGGGAACTTTAGATAGGGTTTGAAACTACACTGTACTGCTCTTATCAGGTTATGTGCATATAATGTGTACACCCAACTTTCTTCCTTAATAATCTGGTACCCTTTCTTTTTATGTCCCTTGTTATTTTATGTTATATATATTGATGTATGTGAACTCACTACTTACTATGGTTTTAGAGTTTTATTGTAAACCTCATATCTGTTCATTTTGATGTCACCTTAATTATGAATTAGGGGATTCATTTTATTGAATTACAATAAAGTTCATAAATACATATTCAAGGAAGATGTACTGGGTTTGGTAACATCCCTAAGGTACCATGCATGATAAGAACACTTTACTATATGTTTTTTGGGAGATGTTCTTGAGACTCAAGATAACCAAGATTATTTTCTGACTTGTTGCTGTGTGACCTTTGGACAGCTTGAAGACATTTTATTATTCCATTTTTAGTCTAACTTCATACTATCACAAGTGCATATCTTCCTTTTTTGCTTATTCTATTTTTCCTTAATCTCCTTTAGGTTTACGTGGATGGTTATTATATTTACCCAGAGATGTGGAAAGGGCATGAACTGAAAAAGAAATAGCCTTCATATATGTAACTTTTATTAGATGCAAAGTCAAGCTAGCTTGTCTGTATTGTTTATGAAGTAGTTTGTCACCTTTTGCATAATGGTTTTAGATATACCAGTATATGAATGTCTGCAATTCTGATTTCATCTAGACTTTGCCTCCATAATATCTTTGTTTTTGCTATTGCTGTTTTTGTCTTTTTGAAAAGTATGATCCGGATTCCATCTGGTCTTGGAACTGAATTTTCGAGTTGATCATTCTCTCTGAATATCTCTTTTCCAGTATTTCAGTATTGAGTGCATTTTCATTATATTGATTAATCAGTTCATCCTTCAATTTTTCTTAACATTTTGAGCCAAATGGTGTTTAATACTGTTCAGTCAACATCCTGTATATTTCCCTTTTTTTCATATATATTTCCTCCATTAAAAGATCCAGTCTTGTTTTTTCTTCATTCATTTATGTGAATAGTAACTTTGGATATCTTTTTATATCCTGTATAACTTCATTCATATTTTCTTTTCATCTATGGGATTTCATTATTCCTGCATCTGCATTATGTATTTTCTCATCCACATATGTTATTCTTACTTCTTTCATCACTATCCTTTTCCTCTTTTTCCGTGCTCTTCTTTTCATCCACAGTTTTCTATCCATAGGTATTTTCCATTTGGATTTGTTTTTTCCTTGGTATTTCCTTGCTCAGTGATTATTTGGTCTTGCCAGTCACAGTACATTTATGTTTGTCACAAAATTATTGTCTCTGAAGATCTCATTCATATTGAAGTTCCCATTTCTTTGTCTAATCAACCAATTTTCAGACATCCATCAGTTTTGTAATACAGCTGTTAAGGAAGGAAATCAGTCTTATTCAAATCACTCTCTTGATTTTAGGTCATTTTACTCTTCATCCATGTAATTTTGTCATCTAGTTATATGTGGTTTAAAATTTTCTTGCAGAATTGTATTATCTTTATCATCTCCATTTCACGTACGTGCTGGTACCAGCATATGCATGAATTATGTGTTCATGTTATTTGCATGTGCTTATCTATTAATGATAAAACTATATAACTGAATAATCCTTTGTTTTACATTTTAGGTATATTTGTATATGGTAGTAACTGGCTAGGTTTCTAATAAGCCTTGTACAATATTTGTAACCAGTTGAATGTATAGTTAAGTAGAAATAAAGAATGTTGATCATAGCTGCATAAATCTTTGCCTTTACATTAAGAACTCTCCTACCTGCCAAAGGAAGGAATTATCTGCTCAAATCTTCATATACTCCAAAACCTAGGTCCTCAATATTTTGGATGATACAGGATCTTCAGTATGAATATTCTTTTATCATTGTGTATTGTATCATATAGGACAGAATTAAGTTACTGTAAGAAATTCCATTTTATTGCTTTCCAAAAACTTTTCAGCTGAAGATGCATATGAGCTTCTACTTTTCCTCCACGGTCTATGACTTTCTCTTCAGAGGTGTGAACATTGTGACAGTATGGGGTAAGTTATATCTGATAATGGTCAGTTTATTTCATTTATATTATTCATGAAGAATACATCAGATTTTCATATAAGTCTACTGTTACTAATGATTTACTGGAAGTTCATGAGAAGCCTTTTGTCGCTCAAAAATCATACTTTATTCTTAGCAGGATGGTTCATAATGATTCTTCTCCGGACTCTAGGTTCATGCCACATCACCTCACATTTCTCCAAACTTATTCCATAAATATGCTTTTGCATATTTATGAGAAGCCTTTTGTCGTTCAAAAATCTTACTTTATTCTTAGCAGGATGGTTCATAATAATTCTTCTCCAGACTCTAGGTTCATGCCACATCAGCTCACATATCTCCAAACTTATTCCATAAATATGCTTTTGCGGTAAGTTTTTCTTTGCCACTCTCTTCCTACAGTACTACCACAGACCTGCATAGGACCTACTCCTTGCTCTAAAACCTTTGCATCTACCACCCTCATCACCCCATCTATAACACATTAAATAACCAGTGATATCATTCATTCTTGCCACATATCCACCTTCACTGGGAATCATCACCCTCCTTCCTTCCTGTTCACACTATTCCTTACTTTCTTAGTAGGAGCTCTATGGCATTAACTCTCCATTTACTCCATTTATTCATAGCACCATCCACAACCCCAACCTGCACTTTCTCATGTCCCTGAATGATATGCATAATTCACTCTCTCTCTTCCAGTACTTGACAAACAAATTCTTCAGAGCAAACACTTGGTCCACTCATCCTCTACCTCATATGGAGGCATGCTGCACCTCCCCAGTCAGATATTTTGTGCATGCCACCACCCTGGCAGTCACCTTTCTCATACACTTTGCCAATCTATACATGGCAGCCTGATAGCTCTGTATTTCAAGCATTCACTTTTGTCCCCCTTGTCTTTATATAAGGGCACTATACATACTTTTTGTCAGTCAAGCACCTCCTCTTAGGCCATGCAAATGTCAAAAAGCCAGACTAATCAATCTTCAACATTATCACACCCTTTCTTGAGAAACTCATCTGTAATAATCTCCATTCCTACAGCTTTGCCACACTTATATGAGGTTCTCACAGTCTCCTCTCATTACTCCTTACAGCTCACCGACTCCCTCACTTCACGTGTCACCTTGTTTCAAATACTCTACATCCTCTAACACATTCCACATGTCCTTTAAAATTTTCACTCTTTTTCACATCCTTGTCTTTTACCACTTATATATCTGTACTCCTCACTAATGCTCCCATTACTCTCTTGTCCTCCTCACCTGTTCATCTCCCAAAATATTTTCTCATTTTCTCTGAAGTTCATTGATACTTTTTCACCCCATCTCTCATTTCCCTTTTTTTACACCTCTTATACCTTTCTCTTAACCTTATGCCATTTTCTTTTGCACTCCTTGTAATGACCCACATTCCTTCCTAGCAGATACTGACCATAGACCTCCCTTATCTTTTTATCTTTCAATGGTAATTTAACATCCTCCTCCCACAATTCACAACCCATTCTCATACATCCACTTCCCATTTTCTCCATGCCACACATTTCACATGCACATGTAAGCACTGCTTCTCTACATACTTTCCAATCATTTACTCCCCTTGTTTCACTTACTCTCACCTATGAAATACTTCTCTTGATTTCTCTTGGTATGTCTGCACATGCTTTTTTTTTTTGTTTCCAAACTTGATCACTTTCACCATACCTTTTCAGTGAATATAATTTTCTCTTTTTCTAAACCCGTTGCAACTTTCACACTTCTGCCCAGAAATTATAAGATATTCCACCTGTTGCCCTCCTCAGCACATATACATCCAGCAACTTTTTTTCCCACCTGTTGTTAAGCACAATCCAGTAATTCTGATGTTCACTGATTCCAACCCCATATGGATATTTTTTACCAAATATTCCAAACCACCGCTCCTCTTTCAGCACACAACTCAGCAAGCTCTCCCCCATTTTCATATACTGTGGGGACTTCATATCCTCAGTTGCCACATCACCTACCCATACAGTTAGAACCTCTAGCCGTAAGATTCAAAAACTGCCCCAGCACTGATTCATTTCCTCAAAAAGCATTCCTTTCTTCTACCAGGTGCATAAGTTGTAACAATCACTCATCACTCTTAGTCTTCCTTCCCTCTAATCCTCATCTGTCTCCATCTTACTTTCTTACACTTTTTGATAAAGTATCTAAGCTCCCTCTTTATCTGAACTGACATACCCTCAATCGTTCTTGCCATCATGCTAACTCTGGATATTACCCTCTGAACATTCCTGATTCATTCTATGCGCTTCCATTTCAACTTAAGTTTCATTCAGAACAAGGATACCTAGGTTTCTCTCAACAAACATAACAATTCATCTCTGCACATTCAGACTCACCAGCCTGAGCTTTCAAATACAAATCCTTACTTGTTTTTTCTTCTGTTCCCATTTTCAGAAAGTGAAAAACCAGAGGGGAGGGTTTACAGCCTGTTGCCTCCTTCCCTGTTAGTCAATTCCTATGACAAGCAAGAGACACCTGGGTAGAATACTTACTCTCCTATCTCCTGTACATTATATCAACAGTATTTTTTTTTTTCAGGTATGGTCTCATTGTGCTTAGGGCTATTGTCCCTCTCTGTGCTGGCAGAAGGCTTCAAGGTGGCTCGTTCTCAGTTATTGAAAGTTGCTGCATCACGCAAAACTGGCTGCAACAAATATGATATCCCTGAAAGGTCGCCTCTCTTAATGTCTGACTCATTTCTTGGCCGTAGAAATGCGAAGCTGTTGTATAAACGCAGGTAGCTTGGGTTAGGCTTATGGTTATATATGCGGCATAATGCTGGATAACCTGAAATTGGTATGTTCCTCAGTCAAGTGTTAAGATGTATAAAACTAAACCCCAAAGCTTCACTAACCTTCAACTTTGCTTTATGGTTAAGTTACTGAGTGAGGACGTGCAAATATGAAATGGCTTTAGTTCTTTTTATCAACTTCTGAAGATGTATTTGTGTACTGTAGTAGTTGGTATGTTATGATGCTTACTTTTCATTTCGTGACTCAAGAGAAAGCTTATTGGGATTTTTTTTTTATACCTATATTTAAGAGAATTGATGCATGCAGTTCTTCTTTGGCTTTACCTCATAGTTATGTTTGTAAACTAAATCAAATTAAAGGTAAGTTGGATTTTTGTGAAGATTTAATTAAGACTGTTTGTACTGTATTTTACTTTAAGACAAAAAAATTATCGGTGTAGCTATATAAAAAAATGTAATTATGAATGTTATAACCTCCCTTCCACCCCCAATTTGGTTTCCCGCTTCTCCTTGTTCCCTCCACCTCTGACATATATATCCTCTTTGTCAACCTTTCCTCACTCATTCTCTCCATATGTCCAAACCATTTTAACACACCCTCTTCTGCTCTCTAAATCACACTGTTTTTATTTCCACACATCTCTCGTACTCTATATTCATTCTTGATCACAGTTTCCCACATTAGCAAGGTAGCGCTAGAAACAGATGGAGAAATGTCGCACCCGTTCACAATCATTACTTATCTATCATATGTAATTCATAGCTCCCTATCCACAACCTGGCTCCAATGACATTTCTATGGTTTACCCCATACATTTTACACATTAACAGCATGTATACTGCATTGTTTTAATTTGGAGACCAAATTGGAGGCTGAAGGATGGAGTGAAAAAGATTTTGAGCGATTGGGGCCTGAACATGCAGAAGGGTGAAAGGCGTGCAAGGAATAGAGTGAATTGGAACGATGTGGTATACTGGGGTCGACGTGCTGTCAGTGGATTGAACCAGGGCATGTGAAGCATCTTGGGTAAACTATGGAAAGTTTTTTGGGGCCTGGATTTGGAAAGGGAGATGTGGTTTCGGTGCATTATACATGACAGCTAGAGACTTGAGTGTGAACGAATATGGCCTTTGTTGTCTTTTCCTAGCGCTACCTCGCGCGCATGCAGGGGGAGGGGGTTGTCATTTCATGTGTGGCAGGGTGGCGACAGGAAAGAATAAAGGCAGCAAGTATGAATTTTTTTTTAGCTTTGTCGCTGTCTCCTGCGTTTGCGAGGTAGCGCAAGGAAACAGATGAAAGAAATGGCCCAACCCACCCCCATAAACATGTATATACATACACATCCACACACGCAAATATACATACCTACACAGCTTTCCATGGTTTACCCCAGACGCTTCACATGCCCTGATTCAATCCACTGACAGCACGTCAACCCCGGTATACCACATTGATCCAATTCACTCTATTCCTTGCCCTCCTTTCACCCTCCTGCATGTCCAGGCCCCGATCACACAAAATCTTTTTCACTCCATCTTTCCACCTCCAATTTGGTCTCCCACTTCTCGTTCCCTCCACCTCCGACACATATATCCTCTTGGTCAATCTTTCCTCACTCATTCTCTCCATGTGCCCAAACCATTTCAAAACACCCTCTTCTGCTCTCTCAACCATGCTCTTTTTATTTCCACACATCTCTTTTACCCTTACGTTACTTACTCAATCAAACCACCTCACACCAAACACTGTCCTCAAACATCTCATTTCCAGCACATCCATCCTCCTGCGCACAACTCTATCCATAGCCCACGCCTCGCAACTATACAACATTGTTGGAACCACTATTCCTTCAAACATACCCATTTTTGCTTTCCGAGAGAGTTTTGGAAAGAGGGGCAAGTATGAAGTCTGTTGGGGATGAGAGAGCTTGGGAAGTGAGTCAGTTGTTGTTTGCTGATGATACAGCGCTGGTGGCTGATTCATGTGAGAAACTGCAGAAGCTGGTGACAGAGTTTGGTAAAGTGTGTGAAAGAAGAAAGTTAAGAGTAAAGGTGAATAAGAGCAAGGTTATTAGGTACAGTAGGGTTGAGGGTCAAGTCAATTGGGAGGTAAGTTTGAATGGAGAAAAACTGGAGGAAGTAAAGTGTTTTTTTTTTTTTTTTTTTTTTTTTTTTCCAAAAGAAGGAACAGAGGGGGCCAGGTGAGGATATTCCAAAAAAGGCCCAGTCCTCTGTTCTTAACGCTACCTCGCTAACGCGGGAAATGGCGAATAGTTTGAAAAAAAAAAATATATATATATATATATATATATATATATATGTGTGTGTGTGTGTGTGTATGTATGTGAGTGGATGTGTCTTTCTTCATCTGTTTCCTAGCACTACCTCACTAGTGCAGGAAATGGTGATCAAGTATATATTTTTCTTCCCCCATCAACACAAGAGTCCCATTCCTTCAACTAATTTCATTTTTGTTTTCTGATATCTTCTTTGTATATACTGTTTGGCATACTCCATTTTGATTTATTAAGTACTTTGTTGATTCTGTGCTTTTGAATATGTGGACATGCAGCTGAAATAAAATGTTGAAACAGCCGATTCACTTGAGTGGTTTTTAAGTGCTGCCAGTTTAGATTTTTTTATATCTAGTTTTTTCTTTTACTATAATGCTTCCATATTTACTGAACACTGACAATGAGATGACAATGAGCAACAATGTGATATCCAGTGAAAGAGGCTTTATAATGAGCAAAGAATGACTAGATATTTAAAAAACAGAATGAATGAACTGATAGAAGAGGGAGATGAATTGTTCATTTGTTCTTGACAGTACCTCTGAAGGTATGATGAGCAACTGGGTATAAACTAAGGTACTCAGGTATACAATCTAGCCAGTGCTGTGAACACTCCTGTACAAGGATTATTTGTTTAAATAATCTTTTCTCTTCAAACCATGTTAACTCATGCAGTGATGCATCCACTTAACACACTTCAGGTTACTTTTCTTACCTAACTCATTCTAATATACATTTCCTTTCTTGCACTGAATATAAATCTTGTCATTTGGCTTGTACAGCATGGGAAAACAGTAACCTGATCAAATTCAGTAGTTAAAATGAACTTTCTTTCTTATCTCTTTTTACATGTCGGTTGTTCTCCTCTATCCTCACATGCCTGAGGTGGTTCTTCCCCTGTCTCTCTGTTAACCAGAGTAGAATGAAAAGTCTTGCATCTTATTAATTCTCCAGGTATTACTTCTCTTCCACCATCCCTTTTTGTCCACCATTATGTTGCTGACCTTTCCCTGTTCTGCAGTTGTTTCCTTCACTCTTCTTGTATGATCTATGTGTGTGTCTGTGTGGCTTCTGCTTCCCATAGTTAGTGTGTGTAGACTGTTCATATTAGGACTGGCAGTTATAATACCACCTCCTTTCTTAGAATAATGAAGCTGTGGAGTTTTCTTCATTCTTTCATCTTTTCCTCTTTCTGTAACTATTTTTTTCCTTTGAGTCTGATTTACAAACAGCTGAGGTAATCTGATTAATTTCTTTACTCTTTCTCTTAGTTCACTCTTCATTTGAGATGGCTGTGACAGGAGCATGTATATTTGTGCTATGTCATTCACTGTGAGAAAGCACATATAATTATTTCATTAGAATATTAGATAAATGAATTTTCAAGTAGTAGGTTGTTTGATATTTATTGATATATTAACTGAGGATCTTCTTTTACAGGGTGAAGTTCCACATATTACAGTCTTTTCTGCATGTGCTGCACCTCACCATAGGGTACATCTTGATGCTGGTGGTAATGACCTACAATGCATATTTCACCATTGCTGTAGTGGGTGGTGCTGGCCTTGGATACTACTTTTTTGCACTGTTTGACCTTCCCAGTAAAGTTTTGGGTTCCTTCCCTTCCAAACCAGCAAATAGGATTATCAACCCTACTCAAGGACCAGAAGGTAACTCATCTAGTGTACATAATTCTTATGGAACATCAGGAAATGTGCCGTCATCTGTGGTGCTTCGTCCTTCGTCTGAGCTTGAACAATTCTCACGTAATACTGACAATATGGATTTGGCTTTTGAAAATTCTAGGGATGAGCCTGATGATACACAGGGGGTCAGCAGACAATGTGCTCAAATTGTTGAAGTGGAAAAGTTGCTTGGGGAATCCTGTGAGGAGGACAGTGAGGGGAGAAATACTATAGAAGTGGATGTAAGTGATACAGCTAAGTTGCTGCCTCAGGAAACCATAAAAGTTGAGGTACAAGTACATGCTTACCCAGAAGAATGAGAGAAAGAAATGCTAATGCTGCATAGCTAAACATTCTCTTCCTCAAGTTAGCTGCTATACATTGTAGTAATTGTTCATGACAATCCTTGTAGATTATCACCAAAAAGCAAGGGTATGGCAGAGAGGTATTGTTTTTACTGGTCTCAACAATACTGCTGTAGTACTTGTTTTTTTAGTAACTGGCAAATAGAGGTCTCTATTATTTAATTAACAAAATGAAATTTAGCTAGGGTATGTTCAATGAAAATGGCTATAATGAAATGCAGACCATACATATGCATTGAAATCATATAATGATATACAAGGCCCCTTCCTGCTAATTTTACTCTAGGTTTAGAATATTTAAGATATTCAGTAGTTTCATTAGAATGCAGCATTACTGTCTAAATTTAACGGTGATGTGTTTAGGTTCCTCATGAACTTTTAGAAAGTTAATGCTCAGTAGTGTTAAAGTCTGTGCATCACATAACTTCACATTTTATAGATTTCTGTAAATGAGCGACAACTTAGTTTGATATTGGTCAAATATTAATATAGTAATTCTTAGCACAGCCACTTATCATAGCAGTATGAACTAGTGAAGAGCTCATTCTAATTTGAAGCCAAAGAGTGACATACAGATAGACTTCTACAGTTTTATAGTTGAAAACCTATACTGACGATATAAACCCTTTTGTTGTGCAGCTGATTTCTTAGGCATACCCCTAGGGTACAAAAGAGTTATTTTTTCATTCATGAAAAGGAGTGGATTTAGCAGCGGATGGAACCATGGAAGCGGAAGTGAGTCATAGGGAGGGGGCGAAGGTTCTGGGAGCGTTGAAGAATGTGTGGAAGGTGAGAATGTTATCTCGGAGAGCAACAATGGGTCTGTTTGAAGGAATAGTGGTTACAACAATGTTATATTGTTGTGAGGCATGGGTTATAGAGAGAGTTGTGAAGAAGAGGGTGGATGTGTTGAAAATGAGATGTTTGAGGACAATATGTGGTGTGAGGTGGTTTGATCGAGTAAGTAATGAAAAGGTAAGAGAGATGTGTGGTAATAAAAAGAGTGTGGTTGAGAGAGCAGAAGAGGGTGTATTGAAATGGTTTGGTCACATGGAGAGAATGAGTGAGGAAAGATTTACAAAGAGGATATATGTGTCAGAGGCAGAGGGAACGAGAAGTGGGAGACCACACTGGAGGTGGAAGGATGAAGTGAAAAAGATTTTAAGCAATCGGGGCCTGAACATACAGGAGGGTGAAAGGCGTGCAAGGAATAGAGTGAATTGGAACGATGTGGTATACTGGGGTCGATGTACTGTAAATTGATTGAACCAGGGCATGTGAAGCGTCTGGGGTAAACCATGGAAAGTTTTGTGGGGCCTGGATGTGGAAAGGGAGCTGTGGTTTCGGTGCATTAGACATGACAGCTAGAGACTGAGTGTGAACAAATGTGGCCTTTGTTGTCTTTTCTTAGCGCAACCTCGCGTGCATGCATGGGGGGAGGGGGGTGCCATTTCATGTGTGGCGGGAATGGATGAAGGTAGCATGTATGAATATGTACATGTGTATATATTTATATGTCTGTGTATGTATATGTATGTATACATTGAAATGTATAGGTATGTATATGTGCATGTGTGGCTGTTTATGTATATCCATGTGTATGTGGATGGGTTGGGCTATTCTTTTATCTGTTTCCATGCGCTGCTTTGTTACGCGGGAGACAGCGACAAAGTATTATAAAAAAAATATATATAAATTTCTTATGAATTAAAACATAATCATTCCTAGTTTAGGGGGGAAAAATTTACACTGGAATGACTATTCCTTTTTTTTTTTTTTTTTTTCTGCCGCTGTCTCCCGCGTTTGCGAGGTAGCGCAAGGAAACAGACGAAAGAAATGGCCCGAACCACCCCCATACACATGTATATACATACGTCCACACACGCACATATACATACCTACACAGCTTTCCATGGTTTACCCCAGACGCTTCACATGCCCTGATTCAATCCACTGACAGCACGTCAACCCCGGTATACCACATCGATCCAATTCACTCTATTCCTTGCCCTCCTTTCACCCTCCTGCATGTTCAGGCCCCGATCACACAAAATCTTTTTCACTCCATCTTTCCACCTCCAATTTGGTCTCCCACTTCTCCTCGTCCCCTCCACCTCCGACACATATATCCTCTTGGTCAATCTTTCCTCACTCATTCTCTCCATGTGCCCAAACCATTTCAAAACACCCTCTTCTGCTCTCTTAACCACGCTCTTTTTATTTCCACACATCTCTCTTACCCTTACGTTACTTAATCGATCAAACCACCTCACACCACACATTGTCCTCAAACATCTCATTTCCAGCACATCCATCCTCCTGCGCATAACTCTATCCATAGCCCATGCCTTGCAACCATACAACATTGTTGGAACCACTATTCCTTCAAACATACCCATTTTTGCTTTCTGAGATAATGTTCTTGACTTCCACACATTCTTCAAGGCTCCCAGGATTTTCGCCCCCTCCCCCACCCTATGATCCACTTCCGCTTCCATGGTTCCATCCGCTGCCAGATCCACTCCCAGATATCTAAAACACTTTACTTCCTCCAGTTTTTCTCCATTCAAACTTACCTCCCAATTGACTTGACCCTCAACCCTACTGTACCTAATAACCTTGCTCTTATTCACATTTACTCTTATCTTTCTTCTTTCACACACTTTACCAAACTCAGTCACCAGCTTCTGCAGTTTCTCACATGAATCAGCCACCAGCGCTGTATCATCAGCGAACAACAACTGACTCACTTCCCAAGCTCTCTCATCCCCAACAGACTTCATACTTGCCCCTCTTTCCAAAACTCTTGCATTTACCTCCCTAACAACCCCATCCATAAACAAATTAAACAACCATGGAGACATCACACACCCCTGCCGCAAATCTACATTCACTGAGAACCAATCACTTTCCTCCCTTCCTACACGTACACATGCCTTACATCCTCGATAAAAACTTTTCACTGCTTCTAACAACTTGCTTCCCACACCATATATTCCTATTCCTATCATGCAAAAAAATTAATTTTTCATTTACATGATTAGATGTACAAAAAATTTTTAAACCATTATGGTTTCCCATAAATCAAAAGTTATGCACTTACCGTTTAGGAAAAACACATTATTTGCAAGATTGGCTAGTCTTAAGTATGGCTCATGGCAATGGAAGCCACAAATATGGCAAGTCCCTAAAGGAGGCATATTCACCCACTATAATCATCAGCAGTCTATTTATGCCTGCAGGCAGCTCCAGTGACTCATCCTCTGTTTGGGTTGCCTTGTATTAACAGTTAACAGAGCCTTAAATCTACGTGGAACTCGAGATATGAAACTAAGTTTGTAAACTAATGTTCGTATTCCTTGCTGTGTAACAGTAACCATATGCTCATTGCACCAAAATGCTAAGGCTTTTACTGTCAAAACACTATCAGTGAAAGCAGATTAATAAGCATGCACATGTGTGTTACTTATATTAAGTAGTGACAAAACACATCCTAAGGTGTACTTTGACTTTACAACCAGCTTTTATGTTGTGATCTGATGTGACAATAGTAGTATATTATTTCAATGTAAGAATCTTGAGCGGATATGAAAATTCTCATTAAGCCATTGGCCTTCTATACTTTATAAAGTATGGGCATTGAATGCACACCCATTCATCACCCATTTTTCATACTTTAATACAATTTTAAGATCCATTCAGTTTCACCATAATTCGATTGCATATTACCTCAATATTCTAACATACCTAGTCCCTATCATTAAATTTACTGAAAACAGATTTGCATTAATGTGAGGTTGTGTATTAAAATATGCGAGTATCAAGTGAATAATAGTTTTAAATGGTATCAAGTTGTTTCAAGTGGTTAATTAAAAAAAATTCCGGAAATTATATGTGCCAGAGATGTGCATAGTAGTTTTAAATGTGAAATTATTCTTATACTGGATAATTATAAATTATGGACACATTTACCCAAAAGAGGTCCAGCAGTCTTTGAAACAACTTTCATTTCGTATCTATTAGGACTAGTTTGATAAACATAAGCTTTGATTCCAGTATGTGCGTGCATTACTGGTTATATTTATATAACTTATATACTGCATTTGCAAAACTTGCATTTAGGTAAACTATTTTTGACGCTCGATTAGGAATGGAATACTGAGATTGCGATTTATTTTTTCTTTCATTCAATTCCATTCCAGGGCCTAGGTAGATGCCTTTTCTTTTTTCAAGATGAATATCCTATGTAAGAAATATTTCAGCAAACTATTAATGAGCATTACATGAGTATTTTTAGGTTTAGGTGTCTGCGGTATGCAGGTGATACAAAGAAATATTTAGGTGTTTGCCATAGGGAGATGACACAAAAAATATTGCATCTGTTAAGTGATGTAATGCTGAGAAAAGCAATTGGTAAATTTTCCCAGGTTTACCCAAAATATAATTGGAAATTAGAAGTGCAGGTTTCTTCTTGTACCTATAGTATGGAGTCATGTTACCAAGAGATTATGTAGTTTTTATGTAAAATTGTTTAGTAGTGATGTGGAATTTTTTCTGTAAAACATACACAGTAAACACTCAATTTAACGGACTAATTGGGGGAGGGGGTGTCTGGTAATGCCAAAAGTATGTTAAATTAAGAATGTAACCTATGGGCCATTTTTTAATACAATAGTACAATGTACAGTTTACATGCTTTCTCTTAACTCTTTCACTTGATGCCATTTTGAATTGTAAGGATTGCAAAATTACTTAATAAAGTCACAATTCTTTATGTACAACCTGACTACATGGTAGCTTGAGGCAGACTAAGACCGAAACAAAGCAAGTATACCCCACGCTACCAAAATCAAATGTGTTGTGTGCCTTTTTTTTATTATTATTAATGTATTGTTATTTGCCCGGTCCGTTAAATTGGGGTCCATTAAATCTTGGGTTTACTGTACCATATATCATTAATCTGGTACAGAACCATAATTTGCCATACAAGTTTATGGAAATGTAAAAGAATCTGGTTAGATTATGCTGATCTGAATATATGTCAATGAACACCAGTTAACATTTCTTTTTTTTTTTTTTCAAACTATTCGCCATTTCCCGCATTAGCAAGGTAGCGTTAAGAACAGAGGACTGGGCCTTTGAGGGAATATCCTCACCTGGCCCCCTTCTCTGTTCCTTCTTTTGGAAAATTAAAAAAAAAAAAAAAGCGAGAGGGGAGGATTTCCAGCCCCCCGCTCCCTCCCCTTTTAGTCGCCTTCTACGACACGCAGGGAATACGTGGGAAGTATTCTTTCTCCCCTATCCCCAGGGATTAAACATTTAACATTTATGTGTAATTAATATCTTGTGTAGTATAGGAAGAGAGATATCTTCTTGAATTGATCTATCTCAAACCATGAAAATATATGTAAAGCTGTCTATCTGTCTATATTTCTGATGCCCGTTCCCTCTGAGAACTCCCATTAAGGGGGTGGCCAGGGCAAAAAAAGTTTCTACTTATCTGTGGGGCTTAGTTGTGGATAGGGGGGTCAGGTTTTGTTGCAATATATGGCATGGTAATAAAGTGAATGTGAGTATGTGAGGCCATTCTTCATCTCTTCTGAGAGCTATCTTGCTGACACAGAAAATAATGGACAAGTATGAAAAGAATAAAACTTTTTTTTCATACATGTCTGCCATTTCCCACTTGAACTGGGTAGTGCCAGGAACAGATAAAGGCCACAATTACTCACACCCATTCTCTAGCTGTCATGTGCAATACTCCAAAACCACACCCCTCTATTCATAACCAAAGACCTTTTCATGGTTTCTTTCAGCCATGTCACATGTAGTTGGTAGGCAGCCAGTGACCAGGGAGGTATATTACCAGTACTACCTACCTGGGTGTCAGGAGGGTTAGTGACACTTAACTCTCACAGCTCATTCTTTGTAACTCTAGATTTTCCCAAATTTAGCACTGTGCATTAGCCTTGCCTTTTGACAAAATGGTAGAAGCAGTAGATAGAAGAAGTAAGTTTAGGAGGGAACCTCTGCAAACACTGCACTAGAGTTGCCCTCTGCCAGTGGCCTGTTCAGGGTGAGGCACCAAAGGCTAAGAAGTGGCAATGGAGTCCTTTAGTTATGAAGACACTGTTGTTGCCATCCCTTTGCAGGAGTTCCAATTGGAACAGGCATCTAGATAGATAGATGTCACATGCTGCGGTTCAATCAGTTGATAGCAGTTTACCCAAAGTAATCCACATTGCTCCAATTTACTGTAGCCCATTATCCTGTGCATATCTTTCACCCTCCTGTGAGTTCAGGCCCTGATCACTCAAAATATTTTCACACAATCCTTCCATCTCCAATTTGGTCTTTCCTTCTCCCTGTCCCCTTCACTTCTGACAAATCATCTTTGTCAACTCCCTCTCACTCATTTTCTCCATGTGCCCTAAACATCTCAGCACACCATTTTCAAGTCAGTCTCACTCTTCTTAATACCACACCTCTTTTACCCTTGTATTACTTCCTCAATCGATCCACATCACAGTATATATTGTCCTTAAACATTTCCTTTTCGAACACCCTCTTTTGCACATCCCCATCTATAGTCCATGCCTCTTAGCCACACATCATTGGGATTATTATACCTTAAAAGATATCCACTTTTGCCCTCACACACAACAGTGCTCAGAGAACATGCCTTCATCCCCCCCCCCCCCCCCCCCCCCCTCCACAGTGCAATATTTATTGTATTTTATTTATTTATATTTTATATATTTATTTACTTATTTGTTATACTTTGTCACTGTATCCCACAGTAGTGAGGTAGCGCAAGGAAACAGACGAAAGAATGGCCCAACCCACCCACATACACAGGTATATACATACACATCCACACACGCAAATATACATACCTATACATCTCAACGTATACATATATATACACACACAAACATATACAAATATACACATGTACATAATTCATACTGTCTGCCTTTATTCATTCCCATCACCACCCTGCCACACATGAAATAACAACCCCCCTCCCCCCTCATGTGCGCGAGGTAGTGCTAGGAAAAGACAACAAAGGCCACATTCGTTCACACTCAGTCTCTAGCTGTCATGTAATAATGCACCGAAACCACAGCTCCCTTTCCACATTCAGGCCCAACAGAACTTTCCATGGTTTACCCCAGACACTTCACATGCCCTGGTTCAATCCATTGACAGCACGTCGACCCTGGTATACCACATCATTCCAATTCACTCTATTCCTTGCATGCCTTTCACCCTCCTGCATGTTCAGGCCCCGATCGCTCAAAATCTTTTTCACTCCATCTTTCCACCTCCAATTTGGTCTCCCACTTCTCTTCGTTCCCTCCACCTCTGACACATATATCCTCTTGGTCAATCTTTCCTCACTCATTCTCTCCATGTGACCAAACCATTTCAAAACACCCTCTTCTGCTCTCTCAACCACACTTTTTATTACCACACATCTCTCTTACCCTATTATTACTTACTCGATCAAACCACCTCACACCACATATTGTCCTCAAACATCTCAATTCCAGCACATCCACCCTCCTCCACACAACTCTATCCATAGCCCACGCCTTGCAACCATACAACATTGTTGGAACCACTATTCCTTCAAACATACCCATTTTTGCTTTTCAAAATAATTTTCTCAACTTCCACACATTCTTCAAGGCTCCCAGAATTTTTGCCCCCTTCCCCACCCTATGATTCACTTCCGCTTCCATGGTTCCATCCGCTGCCAAATCCACTCCCAGATATCTAAAACACTTCACTTTCTCCAGTTTTTCTCCATTCAAACTTATCTCCCAATTGACTTGACCCTCAACCCTACTGTACCTAATAACCTTGCTCTTATTCACATTTACTCTTAACTTTCTTCTTTCACACACTTTACCAAACTCAGTCACCAGCTTCTGCAGTTTCTCACATGAATCAGCCCCCAGCACTGTATCATCAGCGAACAACAACTGGCTCACTTCCCAACCCCTCTCATCCACAACAGACTGCATACTTGCCCCTCTTTCCAAAACCCTTGCATTCACCTCCCTAACAACCCCATCCATAAATAAATTAAACAACCATGGAGACATCACACACCCCTGCCACAAACCTACATATATACATAAATGCACATATACATACACAGACATGTACATATTCATACTTGCTTGCTTTCAATATTTATACATGTATATATAAATATAAAATACAAAAAAGGCCACATTCATTCACACTCATTCTCTAGCTGTCATGTGTAATGCACTGAAACCACAACTGGGAGCATTGAAGAATGTGTGAAAGGCGAGAACGTTATCTGGGAGCAAAAATGCGTATGTTTGAAGGAATAGTCGTTCCAATATGGTTACGAGGTGTGGGCTTTAGACAAGTTTGTGCGGAGGGGGTGGATGTGTTGGAAATAAAATGCTTGAGGACAATATGTGGTATGAGGTGGTTTGATTGAGTAAGTAATGAAAGGGTAAGAGAGATATGTGGTAATAAAAAGAGCAGAAAAGGGTGTGTTGAGATGGTTTGGCCACATGGAAAGAATGAGTGAGAAAAGATTGACAAAGAGGATATGTGTCAGAGGTGGAGGGAACAAGGAGAAATGGGAGACCAAATTGGAGATGGAAGGATGGACTGGAAAAGCCTTGAGTTATTCGTGTCTGAACATGTAGAAGGGTGAAAGGCGTGCTAGGAATAGAGTGAATTGGAACAAGTGGTGTACCGGGGTCGACGTGCTGTAAGTGGATTGAACCAGGGCATGTGAAGCATCTGGGTTAAGCCATGGAGAGTTTTGTGGGGCCTGGATGTGGAAAGGGAGCTGTGGTTTTGGTGCATTACACATGACAACTAGAGACTGAGTTTGAATGAATGTGGCCTTTGTTGTCTTTTCCTAGCGCTATCTCGCTATCATGTCTGTTTCCTTGTGCTACCTCGCTAACGCGGGAGACAGCGACAAAGCAAATTAAATAAATAAATATATATATCTTTTTTCTTTTAAACTGTTCGCCATATCCCGTGTTAGCAAGGTAGCGTTAAGAACAGAGGACTGGGCCCTTGTGGAATATTCTCACCTGGCCCCACTCTGTTCCTTCTTTTGGAAAATTAAAAAATAAGAAAAAAAAAAATGAGGGGAGGATTTCCAGCCCCCCACTCCCTCCCCTTTTAGTCACCTTCTACGACACGCAGGGAATACGTGGGAAGTATTCTTAATCCCCTATCCCCAGGGATAATATATATATATATTTTTTTTTATTCGTTGTTTTGCTTTGTCGCTGTCTCCCGCATTTGCGAGGTAGCGCAAGGAAACAGACGAAAGAAATGGCCTAACCCACCCCCATACACATGTACACACATACACGTCCCCACACGCAAATATACACACCCATACATCTCAACTTACACATATATATACATTATATATATATATATATATATATATATATATATATATATATATATATATATATATATATATATATATATTATCCCTGGGGATAGGGGATTAAGAATACTTCCCACGTATTCCCTGCGTGTCGTAGAAGGCGACTAAAAGGGGAGGGAGCAGGGGGCTGGAAATCCTCCCCTCTCATTTTTTTTTTTTTTTAATTTTCCAAAAGAAGGAACAGAGGGGGCCAGGTGAGGATATTCCAAAAAAGGCCCAGTCCTCTGTTCTTAACGCTACCTCACTATCGCGGGAAATAGCGAATAGTATGAAAAAAAATAGTATGTGTGTGTGTGTGTGTGTGTGTGTGTGTGTAAGTCGAGAACATTATCTCGGAAAGCAAAAAGGGGTATGTTTGAAGGAATAGTGGTTCCAAAAATGTTGTATGGTTGCGAGGCGTGGGCTATGGATAGAGTTGTGCGCAGGAGGGTGGATGTGCTGGAAATGAGATGTTTGAGGACATTATGTGGTGTGAGATGGTTTGATCGAGTAAGTAATGTAAGGGTAAGAGAGATGTGTGGAAATAAAAAGAGCGTGGTTGAGAAAGCAGAAGAGGGTGTTTTGAAATGGTTTGGGCACATGGAGAGAATGAGTGAGGAAAGATTGACCAAGAGGATATATGTGTCGGAGGTGGAGGGAACGAGGAGAAGTGGGAGACCAAATTGGAGGTGGAAAGATGGAGTGAAAAAGGTTTTGAGTGATTGGGGCCTGAACATGCAGGAGGGTGAAAGGCGGGCAAGGAATAGAGTGAACTGGATCGATTGAATCAGGGCATGTGAAGCGTCTGGGGTGAACCATGGAAAGTTCTGTGGGGCCTGGATGTGGAGGGGGAGCTGTGGTTTCGGGCATTATTGCGTGGCAGCTAGAGACTGAGTGTGGACGAATGGGGCCTTTGTTATCTTTTCCTAGCGCTACCTCACACACATGAGAGGGGGAGGGGGATGTTATTCCATGTGTGGTGAGGTGGCGATGGAAATAAATAAAGGCAGTAAGTATGAATTATGTACATGTGTATATATGTATATGTCTGTGTGTGTATATATATGTGTACATTGAGATGTATAGGTATGTATATTTGCGTGTGTGGACGTGTATGTATATACATGTGTATGGGGTGGGATGGGCCATTTCTTTCGTCTGTTTCCTTGCGCTACCTCGCAAACGCGGGAGACAGCGACAAAGCAAAATAAAAAAAATAAATAAAATATATATACTACACACCTGGGTATTGGGAAGGTTAGTGACAGCTGTGTAGTGAGCCCGCACTTTAATGGTTGTCAAATCAGGTTCCTTTGACTCTGGTAAGTGTCTTCCCTGCTGCCTCACCCACATGTGGACTGCTGGCATTCTGTCCACAAACAAAAAGTCTCTCTTTGTTACACATAACACTTTACAACATATAACTGGCATGACTCATTCTTTGCAACTCTAGATTTTCCTGCAGTTAGCGCTTTGCACTGGCCCTGCTTTTAGGCAAAATGATGGGAACAATAGGTAGAAGTAGTAAGTAGGAATGTTAAACAGGAGCATTATGTAGAAATAGTAGATAGGAGCATTAGCAAGTAGTAGTAGGTTGGAACATTAGGCAGGAATATAAGGTAGAAGTAGTTGGCAAGAGCATTAGGTGTGAGCCTCTGGAGACACTGCACTAGAGTTGCCTTCTGCACTGGCCTGTTAAGGGTGAAGTTCTAAAGACTAAGGAGTGGCAGTGGAGAGAGTTTCCAAAGGGAATGGACATCAGAGATATATTTTGTTAGATAGGTCTTTGTAGTCTTTAACTAAGGGTATCACTATCAACTTTTGTCACTCTATCAATCCTTCACTTTTCCATACTGACAGTACTATACCTGTCTCTCCTGTAGACAAAGCAACACTTTTTGGTTCCTGTTTCTCCTCTATCTCCATTTTGGATGGATGTAACATTCTTTCATCCACTGATGCTCCTCTTACTAATCCTATGCCCCTCCCTGAAATCTCTTCCCAGTCTGTTAGAAAAGTACTTCTTTCTCTGGACAAAGCATGGCTTGTGGTCCTGATGGCATCTATCCCTGCATACTACAAGAGTGAGCCTCTGAACTTGCATCTGTGCTTGCTCATTTGTTGTTTCTGTTTAGAAACCAGAACTTTTCCTTCTTCTTAGAAGCATGTGTGGTACATCCCATCCCTAAGAAGGGAAAAATTTTCCTACTTATCAGCTAACTTAAGTCCACTGAATAACAGTAACTGAATATCTGAGACCTAAGCTGTGAAAATAGCAGTGTTGATCTTCAGAATTTTTTAATGGTGTTGATCTTTAAGATTTCTGAATAGATTTGATTGAAGTAGAAAGTTGATCTTTAGGACTTTTGAATAGATTTAATTGAAGTAGAAATTGGTAAGTGACATCCATAAATAGAAGATTGAGATTATTTGTCATTTGTTTGGCTCTTAATGGGCATTTTGTAAATCTGAGGAAATCAAGTTTAACCTCATACCGTCTTCCTTACTAACTCACTGTAGACATGTAATTATGCATTTTTACTGTACAAGAGAAGGGGGTTACACATTTGAGGCTCCATCTCATGAACATTCTCTACTATAATACAGCTTCTTAAATTTATATGTACTGTCTGTAGTACCCATGTCCTCAGTCAGTCTGCTCCATTTATTCACCTCCCTTTTACTATAAAAAGTATTTCTTCTCATCTTTATTTAAAATTTCCTTACTTAATTCATGTTATGGCCTCTGGATACTCTATTCCTACATATACAGTGTCTGAAGAAAAAAAGAAAAAAAAAAACTTGTCCAACCCATCTATTTTCAAAGGAAATACATAGGTACAAGCATATGACACTCTCAGGGTGAAATCATCATACATCTGGTCGCTGAGTGGATCTAAATGGTTTGGGCACCAACCCCCCTCACTATGCCTCAGGCTATTGTTAGGGAAGGATTTTCTTTCTTTACTCCTCCTGGCTGCCACTTCATTTTGGGACTTTGCTTCAGGGTGCTGGGTGCTGTCTTTCTACCACCTGTGCTTCAAGATTTTGGCTCATGCATTTCTAGAGAAAAAAGCCAAAATTCTTGCTTGGAAGCAAGAAAATGTGGGTATACATGAGACGTCTAAGCCTCACTGGGTGCTTAGAATGCATGATCAGGCAGCTACTTGCCAGCATTCATGGCCTCCATGACATCATCATCCCACAACCAAAACCTACCCGTTTGCTAAGGAAGACTTCTAGATCTACAGATAATCTCCTGAGAAAAGAAATGTTAAAGCAACCCCAGATCATCACCCCATAGATAGCTTTTGGTGGCAGAATGACATTGTCAGGGAGGCCGTGAATGATCGCATGGACAAAGTTTTGCTTGTAGACACTATACATGTATTAATGTCATGGTGACATTTATTTGCTGGATGAATAATACTGAGATCATAGGTATAAGACTACATGATGACAGTGGTTCCCAACTCCAGCATTACTGCAGGTAGTTGCAAGGGCAGGATTGATATACATCTTTGTTTTTTGTGCTGCAGGGAGTATAGCCTATTCTGAATCTCTATTCCTTTATCCAACAGCATGACAGACTTCATTACAAGGGAAGCAACATCAAACTTTTGTGATTTTTGACTCTTAATTTTCACATTCAAAGGGAGTGGGCTGTACTGTTTCATCTTGGAACAAACCATTATTATACAATCATAGTTATAAAACAGATTAGTGTCAGTGACCTCGATGCAGTCCTGAATACTTATATGAGCAGTCTGCATGCAAAGTTCCCAACTGTTGATATTCTTTGATAATAATCTTTAGACAGAAAATAACAAAGATTAGAAGCTACTTTGGTAGCTGAAAATAGTGAATGGGTTTTTTAAAAAATTTAAAGTTTTATATTGCTTGCTTCTTTTGTAGCTTGAATTTTTTATCATGTAACTATTTTTTCAAAGGTTTGGTGTGATTATCCTGCAAATTTGAACATCATATCAAATTTTTTCACACAGCTTTAACAGCTTCAGAAATTTAGACTTCTTGCTCAAGACTTTTACTGATGATGTTATATTGTGATAATTGATATTTAGATAATTTTTTAAGGTGCTTTTATCATGAAGTTGTGGATATGTTGTGTATCGCTTTCAGTCCTGTTGAAAGCAAATAAATACTTAGGGATTACTATGTCTTTTCATGACCCTTTTTAACCATGTCCGTATAGTTATGCTCCCCTTTTTAATCACTGAATTTAATGTTAGGTAGATGTGGAATTTTAAAATATGATTTTTTTTGTTATTGCTGTGGGATGGTATGGTGGGCAGATGTCTCTTTTTGTACCATGTTTTCCTTACAGCTAACAGTTGTTTTCACTTGTAACAATGGGTGTTTAGTGCTTTATGATTTTTCCAAGGAGGGGATATGTGCAAATGAGGCCACTGTTTCTTTGTTCCTAACACTACATTGAGCTTTGAGGCTATGAACCTGTCGTGTAGCAGTTAGCATTGCTCTCTGTGATGCATTTATGGGCTGCCCAGGAGTCAAATCCACATAGGTTTGAATCCTGGTCAAAGCAGCTGATCCACAATTAACCCAGTTAACTGTCAGTCCTGTGTGGGCTGGTCGATAAAATGGGTACCTGGCTTTATATATATTTATTATACTTGATTGCTGTTTTCCATGTCAGCGAGGTAGCACCAGAAAACAGACAAAGAACTGCCCATCCACTCATATACACATATATACATAAACGCCCATTCATGTGCATATACATATCAACGTATACACATACACATATGTTGGAAAGGATCACAATTTTCCACGGGATCAAGTATATTCCTAGCTTTGTCTCTTCGTTGTATATCAACTGACTGTTATATTTCTCTCTTGTGTCTCCCCTGATTATGTGATTATTACACAAAAGTGCACTTGGGAATGTATAGTGTTTCATTTTCCCCGTGGACTCATAGGAACACATACATATGTAAATATTCATACCTGCTTGCCTTCATACGTTCCTGGCACTACCCTACCCCACAGGAAACAGCATCACTACCCACCCCATGCTTCAGCAAGGCAGCGCAAGGAAAACAAAAAAAAAAGGCCACTTTTGTTCACACTCAGTCTCTAGCTGTCATGTAATGCACTGAAACCACAGCTCCCTATCCACATCCAGGCTCCACGTACCTTTCCATGGTTTACCCCAGACATTTCACATGCTCTGGTTCACTCCATTGACAGCACATCAATTCTGGTATACCACATCATTCCAATTCACTCTATTCCTTGCATGCCTTTCACCCTCCAGTATGTTCAAGGGCCTAATTGCTCAAAATCTTTTTCACTCCATCCTTCCACCTCCTATTTGGTCTCCCGCTTCTCCTTGTTCCCTCCATCTCTGACACATATATTCTCTTTGTCAACCTTTCCTCACTCATTCTCTCCATATGTCCAGAACATTTCAACACACCCTCTTCTGCTCTCTCAACCATACTTTTTATTTCCACACATCTCTCTTACCCCCTCATCATTCACTCAACCAAACTACCTCACACCACACATTTTCCTCAAACGTTACACCTCCAACACATCCACCTTCCCTGCACAGCCCTATCTATAGCCCATGCCTCATAACCATATAACATTATTGGAACCACTATTCCTTCAAACATACCCATCTTTGTTCTCAGAGACAACATTCTCTCCCTCGACACATTCTTCATCACTCCCAGAACTTTCGCCCCCTCCCCCTCCCTGTGACTCACTTCCACTTCCATGGTTCCATCTGCTCCTAAGTCCACTCCCAGACACCTAAAACACTTCTCTTCCTCCAATTTTTCTCCATTCAAACTTACATCCCAATTCACTTGTCCCTCAAGCCTACTAAAGCTAATAACCTTGCTCTTATTCACATTTACTCTAAACTTTCTCCATTCTCCATTTTCCAAACTCAGTAAACAAACCTACGAATAATTTCCACACTGGAAAAACAGGAAACCATTCTTCCATGGATGATTTTTCTACAAAACATTTAACAGGACCATGCAGGATATATTTTATTTTAGAAACTGGCCTTTGCACTGCCAATGGTGAAAAATCAGTGGATGCTTCAAACTGTATCTTAGGAAAACATATAAAGTTTTGCACTTACCAATTTTAACATCACTAAGGTCATCATCTGATTGGCCAGAACCCCATGGTTTACAAGCTTTTAAAGATGTACTTCTGAGTGTAGGGTGTGACCTAAAGAAAAGATAGAAGGAAGGGGTGGAAGCATTAAATTTTATGTAATGCACTGGAATGACAAACCCAAAAATCTAAGCACTGGTAATACTTAAAGTAAAAGTTTAACATGTTTATCTCATTAAAGAAGTCTATTTTTGATGGAGTTGCTACACAGTATAAGCAGTTCCAATTTTTTACCCTTAAACTTTCTGCAGAAAACTTACAAAAGAATTCTAAAAGCTAACTATAAAGCAGCAATTACCTCACTTTAGAGCACTTCTTTCTCTAAAGTGCAATTTAACCCTCTCACTGAGGATATAACAAATGTGGCAACTTTTCTGCTTACACCACAGATGGTACAAATGGGATTTCTGCTGTCAGAAATGCCATGTGAGCATAAATATCAGTGTTAATGTTCACCACCACCATGTGCTGATATACAATAAATCTGATATTTTTCCCTTCTATGTTAGGGACAGCAGCATGACCATGTTATGCTGCCCTGGCAGTGAATAAAAAATCCATGAACTTTTCATGGATTTTTTTTATGCAAGGCATCAATTTCATGCAAAATGGTTACTTATATTTATTGCCATGGTCTGAATGATATTTTTTAGTTTCCATGCATTATCTGCATAGGAAGAGGGGAACTAGGTCATAAGCCTTTTTTCTAAACTTTCTATGAAATATTGTCCACTTTTATAGTCACTGATAAAAACTGGTTCATCTTGCCTTCAGATGTCCCACTTCAAGCAGCTGGGGATCACAAGGAAGCTGAGAATGTTCTTTACAGCAGTATTTATGGTTAGTACTGTAGTACATTATTTTAATTCTTTACTTATCCTTATTATATTTACACATCATCCTTAAATAAATAAATAAATAAATAAAAAAATAATATATATATATTATATTTATTTAATATTCTTTGTCGCTGTCTCCCGCGTTAGCAAGGTAGCACAAGGAAACAGACGAAAGAATGGCCCAACCCACTCACATACATGTGTATATACATACATGTCCACACACGCACGTGTACATACCTATACATTTCAACGTATACATATATATACATACACAGACATATATATATATATACACATGTACATAATTCATACTTGCTGCCTAAATTTATTCATTCCCATAGCCACCCCGCCACACATGAAATGACAACCCCCTCCCCTCGCATGCACACGAGGTAGTGCTAGAAAAAGACAACAAAGGCCACATTCGTTCACACTCAGTCTCTAGCTGTCATGTATAATGAACCGAAACCACAGCTCCCTTTTCACATCCAGGCCCCACAAAACTTTCCATGGTTTACCCCAGATGCTTCACATTCTCTAGTTCAATCCATTGACAACACATCAACCCCAATATACCACATCGTTCCAATTCACTCTATTCCTTGCACGCCTTTCACCCTTCTGCATGTTCAGGTCCCAATCGCTCAAAATCTTTTTCACTCCATCCTTCCACCTCCAATTTGGTCTCCCACTTCTCCTCATTCCCTCCACCTCTGACACATATATCCTCTTTGTCAATCTTTCCTCACTCATTCTCTCCATGTGACCAAACCATTTCAAAACACCCTCTCCTGTTCTCTCAACCACACTCTTTTTATTACCACACATCTCTTTTACCCTTTCAATACTTACTCGATCAAACCACCTCACACCACATATTGTCCTCAAACATCTCATTTCCAACACAGTCACCCTCCTCCGCATAACCCTATCTACAGCCCACACCTCGCAACCATATAACATTGTTGGAACCACTATTCCTTCAAACATACCCATTTTTGCTTTTCGAGATAATGTTCTCGCCTTCCACACATTTTTCAACGCTCCCAGAACTTTTGCCCCCTCCCCCACCCTGTGACTCACTTCCTTCACTTCCTCCAGTTTTTCTCCATTCAAACTTATCTCCCACTTGACTTCTCCCTCAACCCTACTGAACCTAATAACCTTACTCTCATTCACATTTACTCTCAGCTTTCTTCTTTCACACACTTTACCAAACTCAGTCACCAGCGTCTGCAGTTTCTCACCTGAAGCAGCCACCAGCGCTGTATCATCAGCGAACAACTGACTCACTTCCCAAGCCCTCTCATCCACAACAGACTGCATACTTGCACCTCTCTCCAAAACTCTTGCTTTCACCTCCTTAACAACCCCATCTATAAACAAATTAAACACTCATGGAGACATAATGCACCCCTGCCGCAAACCGACATTCACTGAGAACCAATCACTTTCCTCTCTTCCTACACGTACACATGCCTTACATCCTCGATAAAAACTTTTCACTGCTTCTAACAACTTGCCTCCCACACCATATATTCTTAATAC
>NC_092256.1:23981300-24083800 GCF_036320965.1 Panulirus ornatus
CTGCCCACAACTTTATCTACACTCCTAGCTTTTTCATTCCTTAAAAGTTTTACTGTTTTTCTTCTGAAGTGTTTGTAATGTCTTTCTTTCTCATGTATTTTTGTCCATCCATCTATTTATATCTGATGTTTCCCACCTGGATCTTCTTCAAGAGGGCGGTCAGGGCAATAGTCTCCATAACTAATGAACCCCAGTGCCACTTCTTAGCCTTTGGTGCCTCATCTTCAACAGGCCACTGGCAAAGGGCAACTCTAATGCAGTGTTTGCAGAAGCTCCTACCAAATGTTCATGCTGACTATGCCTACCTGATGTTTGAGCCTAATGTTCCTACCTAATACCTCTACCCAATGTTTCTATCTAATGCTCCTTTGTAAATGTCCCTACCTACTACTTTTACCTATTGCTCCTACCATTTTGCCAAAAGGAAGGACTAGCGCATAATGCTCACCAAAGGAAAATCTAGAGTTAAAAAGAATGAGCTGTGTAAGTTGAGTGTTGTCAAGTGTTATGTATAACAAAGAGATTGTGTTTGTGGACAGAATGTCAGTAGTTAATGTGTGGGTGAGGCAGAGAGAAAACAAAGCTACCTGGGTCAGAGGTGCATAACTTGACAACCATTGAAGTACTGGCTCACTACACAGCCATCATTAACCATCCCAATACCCAAGTGAGTATTTCTGGTAATATATCTCCCTTGTTGTTGGCTGCCTATGAACTAATGCCTAAAATTAATATTTTTGCCTCAACTCTGATATTACTGCACCAATAAACACCATGAATCAGTTCTAATCAGTTTTTTAACCCTCTAACCAGATCTAATGTAGATCTACACTGTCTGGTTGAGATCTCCCATAGCTCTACAATTCATGTTTTCATGCCAACAGTCAAATTTCAGCCAATCTAAGATGATACCTAAAGCCTTCTCTTACAATACAATATTTACATGAGTTCTTTAGTTGACCTTCTGCCTTGGCATGGAGAGGACATCACAGTAGTCTGTGAAGTGTGGAAGACTTGAGCAGAATTTGCTCAGTAGAATGACGAGTTGAGCAATCAAGGTGATACTCTATCAGAAGATAATTAAAAGTACCAAGTACATCAACATGAATGAAGTGGTAACAGTCGACATATGTTGACCCCAGGCTGTTCAGAAGACAAGAATTTCAAATGCCTGTTTGAGATTATAAAATAATCCTATCAACTCTTAAGAACTCTATCCTTGTCCCTAGCATTTTCACACAATTCTGTAACATATTCTTATTCCTTACACATGCCTCTCTTCTACTTTTAATAGCCTTCTCATAGCTTAAATTGTTATCATTTCAAATTGGAGAGAAGGATGAGTATGCAGTCTGTGGGGGATGGGAGGGCCTGGGAAGTGAGTCATTTTTTGTTTGCTGATGATACAGCACTGGTGGCAGATTCAAGTGAGAAACTGCAGAAGTTGATCACTGAATTTAGAAGTGTGTGTGAAAGAAGAAAGTAGAGAGTGAATGTAAATAAAAGCAAGATTATTTGGTTTAGCAGGGTTGAAGGAGAGGTTAGTTGGGGATGTGAGTTTGAATGGGGAAAAACTGGAGGAAGTGAAGTGTTTTAGATCTCTAGGAATGGACATGGCAGCGATGGAACCATGGAAGTGGAAGTGAGTCATAAGATGGGTGAGGGGGCAAAGGATCTGGGAGCCCTGAAAAATGTGTAGAAAGAGAGAACATTATCCAGGAGGGCAAAAATGGGTATATCTGAATGAACAGTAGTCCTAATTACATGGATAAAAGGCATGGGCTATAGATAAGGGTGTGTAGAGGAGTGTGGATGAGTTGGACACAAAATGTTTGAGGACAATATGAGGTTTGATCGAGCAAGTGATGAGAGGGAAAGAAAGAAGTATGGTAACAAAAAGAATGTGGTTGAGATAGCACAAGAGGGTATGCTGAAATGGTTTGTACATATGAAGAAAGCGAGTGAGGGAAAGTTGACTGAGGGGATATGTCTCAGAAGAGGAGGGAACAAGGAGAATGGGGAAACAAAAACAAATTGGAGATGGAAGGATGGAATAAAGAAGATTTTGAGCAATTAGGGCCTGAACATGAAGGAGGGTGAAAGGTATGCATGGGATAGAGAGAATTGGAATGATGTGGTATAATGAGGTCAATGTGTTGTCAATGGACTGAATCAGGGCATGTGAAGCACCCAGAGTAAACCATGGAAAGATCTGTAGGGCCTGGTTGTGGATAGGGAGCTGTGGTTTCAGTGCATTACAAATGACAGCTACAGAATGGATGAGAGCAGACATGGACCTTTGTCTGTTGCTGACTTTACCTTGCTAACATGGGAAACAGCGATCAAGGATGAGAAAATATATATAAAGCTCTCCCCTACTTATGACCATCCATACATATGACCAGAAAAAATATGAATAAAAATAAATGTAAATATAAAAATTAAGCTTGGTTGTATGTCGGCCAGTGCTTATGGCTGTGTGCTTACAACAGTGACTGTCAGAGTATATCCTGTCATTGTGTACATCACAGCATCTCTCTCAGTTATCATTTAATAAGCGTGTGTTATTCAAGAGAATCCAATGAATTTTTGCGCTGGATTAATCTAATTTTGTATTAAACCCCAAAGAAGATGATGAGCAAGAGGAAAACCCATCACGTTGATAGGTCTGACAAAAAGCCAAGGAAGACGCTCAGTTTGGAATTGAAAATGAAGATAATCACCCAATATGAAAGAGGAAAAAAAGTTTATGTGATTGCATGTGATCTACAGTTGTACGTACCATTCAACTGTCTCCACAATTTAATGGGACAAAGAAAAAACATGTGAGGCAGTGAAAAGTTCAGCAAGTTTGAAGTCTGCAATAATAATAAAACAATAAGGGCCCATCCATGAAATGGAAAAGCTGTTGATGTTGTGGATGGAAAATCAAATTCAAAAACATGTACCACTAAGCTTACTAACAGTTCAGGCAAAGGTTAGAAGTCTTTCTAAACTCTGAAGGGGCGAGCAGGAGAGGATTACATCGAGAACTTCAGAGCAAGTCATGTTTGGTTCAACAGATTTAAGAGAAGATATAGCTTGCACAAAGTTCGACTCAGGCGAAGCAGCAAGTGCTGATTAAGGAGCTGCCAAAAAGGTAAAAAATAAATCAGTAAATCTTTCTTTAAATAAGCCATAGAATTATTTCAAAAACTGTCAATTCATAAAACTGACTAAACAAAAATGAGATAACCATAATAGGACTTGCATAATGTAAAAAATAAAAACTATGAAATATGAACTATTGAATCTTAGACAAAAGACATAAACTACTGAATCATATAATAAAGCTGGTTAATAAAAAACAAGATAATCATGACAGAAACTGAGAAGGATAAAAGAATGCTGTACAGGTATATGAATTCCACATGCCATGCTGACATATGTCCAACTTCTGTCCATTTCGAGATCCAAACTCAGAACGGAACTTGGACATATATACATACACACCCACACAAGTACATATACACATACATAGCCATCTACATATATAAACACATGTACATATTCATACTCACTTGCCTTCACCCATTCCCAGCACCACCTGGTCCCACAGGAAACAGCATCGCCACCCCCTGCATCAGCAAGGTAGAAATAGGAAAAGACAAAAAAGGCCACATTTGTTCACACTCAGTCTCTAGCTGTCATGAGTAATGCACCAAAACCATAACTCCTTATCTACATCCAGGCCCCACAGACATTTTCTCTCAGTACAATAAATCTTTTATACTTGATCATTTCCTGCAGTAGTGAGATAGCACCAGGAACACCTGAAGAAAGGTTGCATCCACTCATCCATTTTCCAGCTGCCATGTGTAATGAACCAAAACTGCTACTCCCTATATACAATTAATGTTAATGAGATGGCCTTGATTTGGGCTTCAGTTGCCCATGATGTCTCAGCTAACATGAAAAAAAAAAAAAATAATAACACCAATTCAATGAAACACCTCTCTGAAACTGATAAATTTAAACTGATGCTGGCCAACAACAACTTTCATGCTAAAATCAATAATGCATGGACTGCAAAGTTTTCACGTAATAATTCTCTAAATCAATACTTGTTATCATTTACAAAACTGTTCATCTCAAACCACACCCTCTACGTCCCTGGAAAAATGTTGGTGAAAATTATAGCACTATGACATACTTCTGATGACATATTAACTTAATAAGAGGGCTGAGAAAAATGAAGACAGTGAACAAATATATTTAATACACATATGTTACAAATATGACACTAAATTATGGAAAACTACATATGAGATTAATCATGCCAATTTACAAATCTAGTCTACCCACATACAAAAATGATTGGGTAGCCTTACTGTAGATGCTGTAAATCCAAACTATCTATGGCCTTTAGGTGTCTTTCCTCCTCCTATACATTTGGTTGGATTACTGAGATATACATTTACTGATATATACATTCTGACAATGAAATGAAGATGCCTGTGGTTGGGGCTTTAATTCTAATTATGATAGTTACTTTATAAAACTTCAGTGGATTCAAGAGCTAGAAAAACAAATAAAACATGAGTCTGTATTACATGGAATGTTAATGCCAAAAAAGTTGTTATGAATAAGGCTCTTAAATCTCTATATTGTATACAGACTGTCTTATATCACAGAAGAGCATTTCTTGAACTAACTCTTAATCATACAAGTCTAGTCTTAATCATACGAGTCTACACAAACATTTCTGAGTTTCTGTATTGTAAAAGTTCAGAAAAATGTCTGTTTTTCACTGTATGTGATGATTATCTCTGGCTTTCTTAGTTTCATATATTGCAGAATTTGCTATACAATAAATGAAAAGAATAATGGTGATAATCTGTAACCTGACTGATCCTCTCACCAATCAACTCCCTTATATGCTAAACTTCTGTGTTATTCTATATATACAGAAAATGTTATTCAGCTATACACTACAACACTACCATTACTTTCAACCAAGTTTAGAGATCTATAAAAGACCTATTTTTTCCCCCAAAAAATATGTGAATTCATAAAACATATCAATTAACAGAGGTTTGCTTTTCCTGAGAGGCAGCTTGTTAAAATCAAATTATAAACAAGTTTTCAAATGTACTTCTATGAAGCTCACCTTTGAAAGATAATCAACCAATAATTCTTTACACTAGTTCACTCTAAAAGGGAAAGGATAATTGTGCAACTCATACTCTAGAACTGAATATAAAAATTCAGAATTTTTATGCCTAACAACAAAACAGATCACCTTAAAACTGAAAGACAGATCAGGATGTCAACATGTGTAAGTGGCTAGATTACTGACTGTTTGTACTTATGCTGGCTGATGATATCCTGATCAGAATTGGCTACTAATAAGACAATATTCATACAAATTTACTAGTTTTCTTCAACCTAAATGTAAATGAGACCAATTGACAGATAAAATGCTGTTGCCTAATTGAAATTTCAAAGATCAGGCACATACAGAGATCTGTCTAGTAATGAGGCACAGGTATCACACTCACACAAGCTGCTTATAACAGCGAGCTTCACAATATCATATTTGTTTCTCCAAAGAGATATATGTTAACTGAGGATTAGTAACTATGTGTACTCCTCTCTATGGTCATGGAATACTGACATCATAATTGTACTACTATCTAATGACTGAGATATTCGAAAATGATCTCTTAAACTTTTAAGAGCAGAAACAGCTGATCTTCAACTTCACTCCCAGCTTGCAGTTATAACATGACTATGTGGTACTACCAATCTACTGTGTAACTATAATTTCTAAAGAGATTTATATGGGTACTAACCCTCACAACTTCAGCTTTCAATTAGTGTTAGGAGATGTAGCAGCACCACCTCACTTCCTTCCCTGAAATGAAGAATGATTTTTCTTTTATTACAGTAATTCCCATTTAACGAATCATAACAGAAATCTTAATTTACTGTGATTATCAAATCACAATATCACCCATATTCATGAAATTATCTTCAAATCTAGATGAAGCACATTTTGTCAAACTGTACACTATATATGATACTATAACACTTTACTCTGCTAACCATGGGCGGGCTTCCATCTCCATCCCATTTCTCCAGCTCATCACGTACCAGCTTTTCCATGTGTTTTCTCTTGGCTGTCTCGTCCACTGTAAAATTAATAAGGAAAAGCATAAGATTCTTGAACAGACACTTTGTTCTGTGATGTAACATCAACCAAAAAATCTTCACTGTGACAGGTAAATTAAGAATTTTTTGCTTAAAGGTAACTTGAAATGTGCAATTTAGCATGACAGATCTTTCCTTCTTTTTCATTCACAGTTGTCTGCCATCTCCTGCATTAGTGAGGCAGGGTCTCAAAGAGGAATTTTATCAGGGGTTACAAAGTTTCTTTCAGGTCCCATTCCCTTCTCATTTAATCATCCTGTTTTTATCCACTAAAGTTTTATGCCATGAGCTGTAAAGCCAAAAGGGTATGGAAAATAAGAGATGGGTGGAATTTAAGGCCTTATGCTCCTACACTACCTCCATGAGTGAAGAGCCTGAGGATTGGCAGAATGCATGCATAGTGCCATTCTAAAAAGGCAAAGGGGATATGAGTGAAATCTCAAATTACAGAGGCATAAGTATATTGACTATTCCTGGGAAATTATATGGGAGGGTATTAACTGAGTGGGTAAAGGTATGTACAGAGCATCAGACTGGGGAAGAGCAGTGTGATTTCAGAAGTGGTAGAGGATGTGTGGATCAAGTGTTTGCTTTGAAAAATATATTGGAGAAATACTTAGAAAAACTGATGGATTTGTATGTAGCATTTATGGATCTGGAGATGGCATATGATAGAGTTGATAGAGATCCTTTGTGGAAAGTTTTAAGAGTATATGATGTGGGAGATAAGTTGCTAGAAGCAGTGAAAAGTTTTTACCTAGGATGTAAGGCATGTGTATGAGTAGGAAAAGAGGAAAGCGATTGGTTCCCAGTGAATGTCGGTTTGCGGCAGGGTTGCGTGATGTCTCCGTGGTTGTTTAATTTGTTTATGGATGGGGTTGCTAGAGAGGTGAATGCAAGAGTTTTGGAGAGAGGGACAAGTATGCAGTCTGTTGTGGATGAGAGGGGTTGGGAAGTGAGTCAGTTGTAGTTTGCTGATGATACAGAGCTGGTGGCTGATTTGGGTGAGAAACTGCAGAAGTTGGTGACTGAGTTTGGTAAAGTGTGTGAAAGAAGAAAGTTGAGAGTAAATGGGAATAGGAGCAAGGTTATCAGGTTCAGTAGGGTTGGGGAACAAATTAATTGGGAGGTAAGTTTGAATGGAAAAAACTGAAGGAAGTGAAGTGTTATAGATATCTTGGAGTGGATTTGGCAGCGGATGGAACCATGGAAGTGGAGGTGAGACAAAGGATGGGGGAAGGGGCAAAGTTTCTGGGAGCGTTGAAGAATGTGTGAAAGGCAAGAATGTTATCTCGGAGCAAAAATGGGTATGTTTGAAGGAATAGTGGTTCCAACAATATTATATGGTTGTGAGGCCTGGGCTATAGATAGGGTTGTGCAGAGGAGGGTGAGTGTGTTGGAAATGAAATGTGTGAGGACAACATGTAGTGTGAGGGGGTTTGATCGAGTAAGTAACGAAAGGGTCAGACAGATGTATGGCAAAAAAAAAAAAAAAAAAAAAGGGTGTGGTTGAGAGAGCAGAAGAGGGTGTGAAGAAATGGTTTGGACACATGGAGAGAATGAGTGATGAAAGATCGACAAAGAGGATATATAAGTCAGAGATGGAGGGAAGAAGGAGAAGTGGGAGACCAAATTGGAGGTGGAAGAATGGATTGAAAAAGATTCTGAGCGATTGGGGCCTGAACATAAAGGAGGGTGAAAGGCGTGCAAGGAATAGGGTGAATTGAAATGATGTGGTATACAGGGGTCGACTTGCTGTCAATGGATTGAACCAGGGCATGTGAAGTGTCTGGGGTAAACCATGGAAAGGTCTGTGGGGCCTGGAAATGAAAGGGAGGTGTTGTTTCAGTGCATTACACATGACAGCTGAAGACTGAGTGTGAACGAATGTGGCATTTTTTTGTCTTGTCCTGGCGCTACCTTGCTGGAGGGGGACCTATTTCATGTGTGGCGGGGTGGTGATTGGAATGGATGAAGGCAGCAAGTATGAATATGTACATGTGTATATATGTACATGTCTGTTCATGTATATGTGCGTATACGTTGAAATGTACATGTATGTATATGTGTGTGTATGGGCGTTTATGTATATACATGTGTATGTGGGTGAGTTAGGCCATTCCTCGATTGTTTCCTTGTGCTAGCTCGCTGATGCGAGAGATGGCAACTAAGTATAATAATAATAAAAAAACAGGCGTTTATGTATATACATGTTTATGTGGATGGGTTGGGCCATTCCTCATCTGTTTCCTTGCGCTACCTCGCTGACATGGGAGATGGTGATTAAGTATAATAAATAAATATGAATAAAGGAATAAATAAAATATATAAATACATTTTCAGGCCCCCTTTCGGACCCCCAGGGCCCAGGGACAAAGTACCCCTGCATCCCCCTCTCAGAGGCCGTGGTGCTAGGAACAGGTGAGGAAAAGGCCTCATTCCCTCAAGTCCATTTTCTGTCATGTATATAATTTGATGAAACCATGGTCCCCATTACATTAAATTAAGCAAAATTTCTTGCTGTAACAAACTTATGGCATTTTTCATTTTTTTCACATATTCCCGCATTAGCAGAGGACTGAGCCTAAGAGGAAAAATCCTCACTTGACCCTATTCTTTGTGGTAACATGAAATATTTTCAGATTCCAATATATTCCATGTATTCCATTTCCTGCATTCAAAGTGGCACACATAGAATACTTCCCTTGAACATAAAGAGAGAAAATACAAGTAGTGACATGTATTAATCAAATCTCAACAAGTATCACTCAAGGTTATGAAAAATAAAATATTCATATTTCAAGCAAACTGTGCTTGTTTTAAACGATGATTCTTTTCCTTATAAGTGACTTGGAAACGAGTAGGTACACAGAAGTAATAGGGACTCTTTTTGCACAAATATTAATCATCTAAAGGGAGTCTTCTTCACAAATATTAACCACCCAAGTTAAAAAAGTAAGACACAATATACAGCCAACACTTAATGTATAAAATAAACATGATCATCTGATATGCAAATGTGGAAGCAAACATGTTGACCCTTGATATTTAAGAAATAAAATCCTTAGAAAATTTAATCAGATTATGGAAAGACTCTCTTTTCTTTCTGATGCTCGATTTTTTATGATTATAACATCCTTGTTGTGATCTCTCTTAAGGGCATTCAACACCCAGTGCTGTAAAACTTTATTTACAGTTAATATGTTCCACAATTTCTCAAAATTTACTTGCTCTCATGCTCTTGAGCTCATCCTGTTTTCTACTTGAAATTTCTCAACAGATTGCAAAAATAGAGAATCTTATTTTTATTTTACTTGTAAGCAAACAACATATCTACATAAAAGTGACAGCAAAAAATGCATACAAAGTTCTACAGCACATGTGTTAAGTGTTTAAGCTGCCTAGTCAAATGTAAACAAAAAAAAGGTAAAGAGACTGAGGTGTTAGCAACAATCATACCTTTTTCTAAATAATATATGGAAGAGTTATCTCCCTTTTCAAAACATCTGCTAAACATATACAAGAATTTGTTTACCACATTTATTTCACAGTAACATGCTCTACACTTTCAAACTTAAAATGGGTATACAAGTAATGCAATTTCCTACTTCTGTCCAGTGATTTCCTATTCCTCCTGTTCACTGTTTTTTCTTAATCCAACTGGTTTTCCTGAGACAGAAACTGCTTCATCTAAGAGAGAAAGGAAAACATATAGCACTCTGCTGATCCTTGTAGTACTGCTGCAGACACATCCTTCAACAATCATACACATTAATCTGCAATGACTTGCTTATTTGGTGAATATCATAATGGAGATAATGCTGCCTTTTGAAGAAAAAGGTTCGCTGAACAGAGAGAGATACAGAGTGAACTGATAAGGATTTCTGCTTACCAAATCAAAAGAAATTTATCATGCCAGTTCTTGAAAGGCTACTTACAACCATCATTCTCCGTAATAGTGTCAAGGATTTTGCCCATAGTCTCACGACGCTTATGTTTGGTCTTCTCCATGGTGTCTAGCTTCACTAACACAGCATCTATTTTGCTGACAATACTACCAATGCTGTGCTCTAGGCGATCCACACGACGCTGTAGACTGATGGACAGGACTTTAAAAAATCATAATCAAGAATTTAGAATTTTCTTTATTACTCCTGACTGCTAACCTTTTCCATCACTGCTTACATAAAAATTCTGTACTTCACATGATAATCCTAAGTAAAAAAGTTGTGCTGTCAGTTATTTTCTTAATGATTTTTGGAACACAATTCCCTATCCTGCAAAATTACAGCATATCAAAAGACATGCCTATCTTGATCCCATGTTGCACCCCAGGTACACTTAACAAACTTCTACCAATGTAATCTGAATATTCATTTCTGTCCTTGCCCTTATAAAATGGCACTAAATGGGCATTGTGCCAATCATCATGCACCTCACCATATGTCACACTTAAAATGAAAATCCTAACTAACCAATCAACAACACATTCATCCCTATTCTTAATAAATACGACTGCAATCCTATCCACTCCAGCTGCTTTGGTGCACTTCATCTTAAGCAAGGCATTCACAAACTCCTCCCTTTTCACCAAACCACTTGCCATGACTCTCTCACTTGGCATACCCACACTATTAAAACATTTAACATCTGTCAACCTATCATCAAACATACTCATCAATCCTTCAAAATATGAACTCCATCTCTTCACCTCATTTCTGCTTGTTAACAGTTTCCTACTTGCCCCGCTTCAACAATGCCCTATTTGTTTTCTTGTTTTTCCCACACTGTTAACCTCCTTCCAAAACATTTTCTTATTCTCCCTGAAGTCTGCTGATACTTGCAAAATCCTCATGCTTATATTCTACCCAGAGAATATCTCATACTCATTTGAAACAAGATGGAGAGAAATGAATAAACAAATCCTTACATTTAACTTAAAGTTGTATGTTTATCTACATTGTGTTACTGTTGCATTTCAGAATGAAAGATACTAAAGGATCTTAATTACAAAGCTTATACTTACACTGAGAATTCCTCAAAGGAAACAGAGGCAAAGGAGCCATGACCAGAGGAAGCTGATGCTGGCCGTGTTTCTACTTCAGTGCTTGCTTTACCACTGCCAGGCTGTTCTTCACGTTTGATTTGTTCTACGAGTAAAGTTATATTTAAAAGAAGAAATTATTACAGACAGTTGTATCCGATATTAGCACAGTTAAAATATTCTAAATACAATTAGATAGGAGATACCAAACTTCAATCATAACTGTGTTCACCAGTCGTAATATCTTCAAATTTAAAGATCTATACTTCTAGAGGTTGGTAAATACTGTAACTGCATAAAATCAAAGTACAAAAAAGATGTTGAGATATGCTTTTACAGAACAATAAGCAAGGTTTTACTGCATAAGAGAGCCATGTATCATGCCATACAGGTAATTTTTTCATTTAACCCCTAAATGGCCCAGATCTGAATATTCAGGAAGGTACCCTAGAATGAGGTTTATCACAAAAAACAAGAAAATATTTCAGTCTTATCAAATTCCAGGAAATATCAATAAAGTTTAAAGGCAAAGGAAAAATCTGGTAAATCATCCATAATTGTTGTACACACTTCTAAATTTGGCACGGCACATGAGCTTTTGACTTCTGCTCTTTTGCTGACTCATGTATCTTCATCTTTTCTTTACCACCACCAATGATTACTAATACAAAGAGAACTTTTTGCAGTGCTAACAGTTCAATATCTATCAAATCATTAGCTCTATTATTAGTTCCCCAAAGCCTATCGCCAAGAAACTGTTAACTTATATGGTGTGTATGCTAGGGCCATATCTTTCTCATCATGTTCTATTTGTGAGACACTAAGATTCTTTAGCTCGTAATATATCTCCGGATACTGATAAAGTGCACTTTGCAATTCAAATGACTGCAGGAAAAAAAAATTTGTACAAGTAAAATTTGTACAAGTAAGACGTACTATATGGATAACTATAACTAGGATTTTTTCCCGGTACTAATTACAGTTGCCTGTGGCATAATGCTCCTCTTCATACTGATAATGGACATCTTCAAATTTAAATGAGGGTAAGAAGAGGTAATCCATACAAGTACGGCCATCGTCTCTATACCATAAAACATATGGCTGGGTCCTTTAGGGGTTAAAGGAGAAAGCAATACACATCTACTGTTCAGTCTTAGTGAAAAAAATCGATGTGATTATACAGCCACAATGGATATCAAATGTATGTGGAAAATATTCATCAATATTGCATCCTACAAAAGCTGTATATACAGTATAATGTAAAGCCATAAATGACTATATTATGTGATGAGCACCAAATAAAAAGGCTTACTGAATAAACATATATGAAAAAGCATAAGAGCAGAATTTGGGTTCTAAAGCTTATCTACTGAATAAACATATATGAAAAAGCATAAGAGCAGAATTCGGGTTCTAAAGCTTATGAGTTAAAAGCAGACAATAAACTTGGTTAGCTTTATTCTACAAGACTTACTTTCCCCTTGGGTTTTGCTTGCTGAGAAATCAAAATTTTGTTAAGTACAAAAGGATAAAAAATGAGAATGATAAAAATCAAATAGAAAGTCAAAACCTGACCTTATGAAACTGGAAAATTACACAACAAAAAAATGTATAAATATTTTTTTCTTTTTTTCTTTTTGCTTTGTCGCTGTCTCCCGCGTTTGCAAGGTAGCGCAAGGAAACAGACGAAAGAGATGGCCCAACCCACCCCCATACACATGTATATACATATGTCCACACAGGCAAATATACATACCTACACAGCTTTCCATGGTTTACCCCAGACGCTTCACATGCCCTGATTCAATCCACTGACAGTACGTCAACCCCGGTATACCACATTGATCCAATTCACTCTATTCCTTGCCCTCCTTTCACACTCCTGCATGTTCAGGCCCCGATCACACAAAATCTTTTTCACTCCATCTTTCCACCTCCAATTTGGTCTCCCACTTCTCCTCGTTCCCTCCACCTCCGACACATATATCCTCTTGGTCAATCTTTCCTCACTCATTCTCTCCATGTGCCCAAACCATTTCAAAACACCCTCTTCTGCTCTCTCAACCACGCTCTTTTTAGTTCCACACATCTCTCTTACCCTTATGTTACTTACTCGATCAAACCACCTCACACCACACATTGTCCTCAAACATCTCATTTCCAGCACATCCATCCTCCTGCGCACCACTCTATCCATAGCCCACGCCTCGCAACCATACAACATTGTTGGAACCACTATTCCTTCAAACATACCCATTTTTGCTTTCCGAGATAATGTTCTCGACTTCCACACATTCTTCAAGGCTCCCAGAATTTTCGCCCCCTCCCCCACCCTATGATCCACTTCCGCTTCCATGGTTCCATCCGCTGCCAGATCCACTCCCAGATATCTAAAACACTTTACTTCCTCCAGTTTTTCTCCATTCAAACTTACCTCCCAATTGACTTGACCCTCAACCCTACTGTACCTAATAACCTTGCTCTTATTCACATTTACTCTTAACTTTCTTCTTTCACACACTTTACCAAACTCAGTCACCAGCTTCTGCAGTTTCTCACATGAATCAGCCACCAGCGCTGTATCATCAGCGAACAACAACTGACTCACTTCCCAAGCTCTCTCATCCCCAACAGACTTCATACTTGCCCCTCTTTCCAAAACTCTTGCATTCACCTCCCTAACAACCCCATCCATAAACAAATTAAACAACCATGGAGACATCACACACCCCTGCCGCAAACCTACATTCACTGAGAACCAATCACTTTCCTCTCTTCCTACACGTACACATGCCTTACATCCTCGATAAAAACTTTTCACTGCTTCTAACAACTTGCCTCCCACACCATATATTCTTAATACCTTCCACAGAGCATCTCTATCAACTCTATCATATGCCTTCTCCAGATCCATAAATGCTACATACAAATCCATTTTCTTTTCTAAGTATTTCTCACATACATTCTTCAAAGCAAACACCTGATCCACACATCCTCTACCACTTCTGAAACCACACTGCTCTTCCCCAATCTGATGCTCTGTACATGCCTTCACCCTCTCAATCAATACCCTCCCATATAATTTACCAGGAATACTCAACAAACTTATACCTCTATAATTTGAGCACTCACTCTTATCCCCTTTGCCTTTGTACAACACTATGCACGCATTCCGCCAATCCTCAGGCACCTCACCATGAGTCATACATACATTAAATAACCTTACCAACCAGTCAATGATACAGTCACCCGCTTTTTTAATAAATTCCACTGCAATACCATCCAAACCTGCTGCCTTGCCGGCTTTCATCTTCCGCAAAGCTTTTACTACCTCTTCTCTGTTTACCAAATCATTTTCCCTAACCCTCTCACTGTGCACACCACCTCGACCAAGACACCCTATATCTGCCACTCTATCATCAAACACATTCAACAAACCTTCAAAATACTCACTCCATCTCCTTCTCACATCACCACTACTTGTTATCACCTCCCCATTTGCGCCCTTCACTGAAGTTCCCATTTGCTCCCTTGTCTTACGCACTTTATTTACCTCCTTCCAGAACATCTTTTTATTCTCCCTAAAATTTAATGATACTCTCTCACCCCAACTCTCATTTGCCCTTTTTTTCACCTCTTGCACCTTTCTCTTGACCTCCTGTCTCTTTCTTTTATACATCTCCCACTCAATTGCATTTTTTCCCTGCAAAAATCGTCCAAATGCCTCTCTCTTCTCTTTCACTAATAATATTACTTCTTCATCCCACCACTCACTACCCTTTCTAATCAACCCACCTCCCACTCTTCCCATGCCACTAGCATCTTTTGTGCAATCCATCATATATATATATATATATATATATATATATATATATATATATATATATATATATATATATATATATGGAGCGGGGGGCTGGAAATCCTCCCCTCTCACTTTTTTTTTTTTTTTTTTTTTTTTTTCTTTTTCCAAAAGAGGGAACAGAGAAGGGGCCCAGGTGAGGATATTCCCTCAAGGGCCCAGTCCTCTGTTCTCAACGCTACCTCGCTAATGCGGGAAATGGCGAATAGTATGAAAGAAAGAAAAAAAGATATATATATATATATTGGGATAGGGGAGAAAGAATACTTCCCACGTATACCCTGCGTTTCGTAGAAGGCGACTAAAAGGGAAGGGAGCGGGGGGCTGGAAATCCTCCCCTCTCGTTTTTTTTTTTTTTTTCTTCCAAAAGAAGGAACAGAGAAGAGGTCCAGGTGAGGATATTCCCTCAAAGGCCCAGTCCTCTGTTCTTAACGCTACCTCGCTATCGCGGGAAATAGCGAATAGTATGAAAAAAAAAAAAAAAAAAATATATATATATATATATATATATATATATATATATATTTAGATATCTGGGAGTGGATCTAGCAGCGGATGGAACCATGGAAGCGGAAGTGAATCATAGGGTGGGGGAGGGGGCGAAAATCCTGGGAGCCTTGAAGAATGTGTGGAAGTCAAAAACATTATCTCTGAAAGCAAAAATGGCTATGTTTGAAGGAATAGTGGTTTCAACAATGTTGTATGGTTGCAAGGCGTGGGCTATGGATAGAGTTGTGCGCAGGAGGGTGGATGTGCTGGAAATGAGATGTTTGAGGACAATATGTGGTGTGAGGTGGTTTGATCGAGTAAGTAATGTAAGGGTAAGAGAGATGTGTGAAAATAAAAAGAGTGTGGTTGAGAGAGCAGAAAAGGGTGTTTTGAAATGGTTTGGGCATATGGAGAGAATGAGTGAGGAAAGATTGACCAAGAGGATATATGTGTTGGAGGTGGAGGGAACGAGGAGAAGTGGGAGACCAAATTGGAGGTGGAAAGATGGAGTGAAAAAGATTTTGAGTGATCGGGGCCTGAACATGCAGGAGGGTGAAAGGTGGGCAAGGAATAGAGTGAATTGGATCGATGTGGTATACCGGGGTCGATTGCTGTCAATGGATTGAATCAGGGCATGTGAAGCGTCTGGGGTAAACCATGGAAAGTTGTGGGGCCTGGATGTGGAAAGGGAGCTGTTGTTTCGGCATTATTGCATGACAGCTAGAGACTGAGTGTGAACGAATGGGCCTTTGTTGTCTTTTCCTAGCGCTACCTCGAACTGAGGGGGGAGGATGTATTCCCTGTGTGGCGAGGTGGCGATGGGAATGGATAAGGCAGCAAATGTGAATTTTGTGCATGGTATATATGTATGTTCTGTTGTGTATATTGTGTACTTGAGATGTAAGGGATGTATATGTTTGTGTGTGGACATGTATGTATATACATGTGTATGGGGTGGGTTGGGCCATTCCTCGATTGTTTCCTTGTGCATGGGAGATGGTGATAAGTATAATAAATAAATATGAATAAAGGAATAAATAAAATATATAATACATTTTCAGGCCCCCTTTCGGACCCCAGGGCCCAGGGACAAAGTACCCCTGCATCCCCTCTCAGAGGCCGTGGTGCTAGGAACAGGTGAGGAAAAGGCCTCATTCCCTCAAGTCCATTTTCTGTCATGTATATAATTTGATGAAACCATGGTCCCCATTACATTAAATTAAGCAAAATTTCTTGCTGTAACAAACTTATGGCATTTTTCATTTTTTTCACATATTCCCGCATTAGCAGAGGACTGAGCCTAAGAGGAAAAATCCTCACTTGACCCTATTCTTTGTGGTAACATGAAATATTTTCAGATTCCAATATATTCCATGTATTCCATTTCCTGCATTCAAAGTGGCACACATAGAATACTTCCCTTGAACAAAAAGAGAGAAAATACAAGTAGTGACATGTATTAATCAAATCTCAACAAGTATCACTCAAGGTTATGAAAAATAAAATATTCATATTTCAAGCAAACTGTGCTTGTTTTAAACGATGATTCTTTTCCTTATAAGTGACTTGGAAACGAGTAGGTACACAGAAGTAATAGGGACTCTTTTTGCACAAATATTAATCATCTAAAGGGAGTCTTCTTCACAAATATTAACCACCCAAGTTAAAAAAGTAAGACACAATATACAGCCAACACTTAATGTATAAAATAAACATGATCATCTGATATGCAAATGTGGAAGCAAACATGTTGACCCTTGATATTTAAGAAATAAAATCCTTAGAAAATTTAATCAGATTATGGAAAGACTCTCTTTTCTTTCTGATGCTCGATTTTTTATGATTATAACATCCTTGTTGTGATCTCTCTTAAGGGCATTCAACACCCAGTGCTGTAAAACTTTATTTACAGTTAATATGTTCCACAATTTCTCAAAATTTACTTGCTCTCATGCTCTTGAGCTCATCCTGTTTTCTACTTGAAATTTCTCAACAGATTGCAAAAATAGAGAATCTTATTTTTATTTTACTTGTAAGCAAACAACATATCTACATAAAAGTGACAGCAAAAAATGCATACAAAGTTCTACAGCACATGTGTTAAGTGTTTAAGCTGCCTAGTCAAATGTAAACAAAAAAAAGGTAAAGAGACTGAGGTGTTAGCAACAATCATACCTTTTTCTAAATAATATATGGAAGAGTTATCTCCCTTTTCAAAACATCTGCTAAACATATACAAGAATTTGTTTACCACATTTATTTCACAGTAACATGCTCTACACTTTCAAACTTAAAATGGGTATACAAGTAATGCAATTTCCTACTTCTGTCCAGTGATTTCCTATTCCTCCTGTTCACTGTTTTTTCTTAATCCAACTGGTTTTCCTGAGACAGAAACTGCTTCATCTAAGAGAGAAAGGAAAACATATAGCACTCTGCTGATCCTTGTAGTACTGCTGCAGACACATCCTTCAACAATCATACACATTAATCTGCAATGACTTGCTTATTTGGTGAATATCATAATGGAGATAATGCTGCCTTTTGAAGAAAAAGGTTCGCTGAACAGAGAGAGATACAGAGTGAACTGATAAGGATTTCTGCTTACCAAATCAAAAGAAATTTATCATGCCAGTTCTTGAAAGGCTACTTACAACCATCATTCTCCGTAATAGTGTCAAGGATTTTGCCCATAGTCTCACGACGCTTATGTTTGGTCTTCTCCATGGTGTCTAGCTTCACTAACACAGCATCTATTTTGCTGACAATACTACCAATGCTGTGCTCTAGGCGATCCACACGACGCTGTAGACTGATGGACAGGACTTTAAAAAATCATAATCAAGAATTTAGAATTTTCTTTATTACTCCTGACTGCTAACCTTTTCCATCACTGCTTACATAAAAATTCTGTACTTCACATGATAATCCTAAGTAAAAAAGTTGTGCTGTCAGTTATTTTCTTAATGATTTTTGGAACACAATTCCCTATCCTGCAAAATTACAGCATATCAAAAGACATGCCTATCTTGATCCCATGTTGCACCCCAGGTACACTTAACAAACTTCTACCAATGTAATCTGAATATTCATTTCTGTCCTTGCCCTTATAAAATGGCACTAAATGGGCATTGTGCCAATCATCATGCACCTCACCATATGTCACACTTAAAATGAAAATCCTAACTAACCAATCAACAACACATTCATCCCTATTCTTAATAAATACGACTGCAATCCTATCCACTCCAGCTGCTTTGGTGCACTTCATCTTAAGCAAGGCATTCACAAACTCCTCCCTTTTCACCAAACCACTTGCCATGACTCTCTCACTTGGCATACCCACACTATTAAAACATTTAACATCTGTCAACCTATCATCAAACATACTCATCAATCCTTCAAAATATGAACTCCATCTCTTCACCTCATTTCTGCTTGTTAACAGTTTCCTATTTGCCCCGCTTCAACAATGCCCTATTTGTTTTCTTGTTTTTCCCACACTGTTAACCTCCTTCCAAAACATTTTCTTATTCTCCCTGAAGTCTGCTGATACTTGCAAAATCCTCATGCTTATATTCTAACCAGAGAATATCTCATACTCATTTGAAACAAGATGGAGAGAAATGAATAAACAAATCCTTACATTTAACTTAGTTGTATGTTTATCTACATTGTGTTACTGTTGCATTTCAGAATGAAAGATACTAAAGGATCTTAATTACAAAGCTTATACTTACACTGAGAATTCCTCAAAGGAAACAGAGGCAAAGGAGCCATGACCAGAGGAAGCTGATGCTGGCCGTGTTTCTACTTCAGTGCTTGCTTTACCACTGCCAGGCTGTTCTTCACGTTTGATTTGTTCTACGAGTAAAGTTATATTTAAAAGAAGAAATTATTACAGACAGTTGTATCCGATATTAGCACAGTTAAAATATTCTAAATACAATTAGATAGGAGATACCAAACTTCAATCATAACTGTGTTCACCAGTCGTAATATCTTCAAATTTAAAGATCTATACTTCTAGAGGTTGGTAAATACTGTAACTGCATAAAATCAAAGTACAAAAAAAATGTTGAGATATGCTTTTACAGAACAATAAGCAAGGTTTTACTGCATAAGAGAGCCATGTATCATGCCATACAGGTAATTTTTTCATTTAACCCCTAAATGGCCCAGATCTGAATATTCAGGAAGGTACCCTAGAATGAGGTTTATCACAAAAAACAAGAAAATATTTCAGTCTTATCAAATTCCAGGAAATATCAATAAAGTTTAAAGGCAAAGGAAAAATCTGGTAAATCATCCATAATTGTTGTACACACTTCTAAATTTGGCACGGCACATGAGCTTTTGACTTCTGCTCTTTTGCTGACTCATGTATCTTCATCTTTTCTTTACCACCACCAATGATTACTAATACAAAGAGAACTTTTTGCAGTGCTAACAGTTCAATATCTATCAAATCATTAGCTCTATTATTAGTTCCCCAAAGCCTATCGCCAAGAAACTGTTAACTTATATGGTGTGTATGCTAGGGCCATATCTTTCTCATCATGTTCTATTTGTGAGACACTAAGATTCTTTAGCTCGTAATATATCTCCAGGATACTGATAAAGTGCACTTTGCAATTCAAATGACTGCAGGAAAAAAAAATTTGTACAAGTAAAATTTGTACAAGTAAGACGTACTATATGGATAACTATAACTAGGATTTTTTCCCGGTACTAATTACAGTTGCCTGTGGCATAATGCTCCTCTTCATACTGATAATGGACATCTTCAAATTTAAATGAGGGTAAGAAGAGGTAATCCATACAAGTACGGCCATCGTCTCTATACCATAAAACATATGGCTGGGTCCTTTAGGGGTTAAAGGAGAAAGCAATACACATCTACTGTTCAGTCTTAGTGAAAAAAATCGATGTGATTATACAGCCACAATGGATATCAAATGTATGTGGAAAATATTCATCAATATTGCATCCTACAAAAGCTGTATATACAGTATAATGTAAAGCCATAAATGACTATATTATGTGATGAGCACCAAATACAAAGGCTTACTGAATAAACATATATGAAAAAGCATAAGAGCAGAATTTGGGTTCTAAAGCTTATCTACTGAATAAACATATATGAAAAAGCATAAGAGCAGAATTCGGGTTCTAAAGCTTATGAGTTAAAAGCAGACAATAAACTTGGTTAGCTTTATTCTACAAGACTTACTTTCCCCTTGGGTTTTGCTTGCTGAGAAATCAAAATTTTGTTAAGTACAAAAGGATAAAAAATGAGAATGATAAAAATCAAATAGAAAGTCAAAACCTGACCTTATGAAACTGGAAAATTACACAACAAAAAAATGTATAAATATTTTTTTCTTTTTTTCTTTTTGCTTTGTCGCTGTCTCCCGCGTTTGCAAGGTAGCGCAAGGAAACAGACGAAAGAGATGGCCCAACCCACCCCCATACACATGTATATACATATGTCCACACAGGCAAATATACATACCTACACAGCTTTCCATGGTTTACCCCAGACGCTTCACATGCCCTGATTCAATCCACTGACAGTACGTCAACCCCGGTATACCACATTGATCCAATTCACTCTATTCCTTGCCCTCCTTTCACACTCCTGCATGTTCAGGCCCCGATCACACAAAATCTTTTTCACTCCATCTTTCCACCTCCAATTTGGTCTCCCACTTCTCCTCGTTCCCTCCACCTCCGACACATATATCCTCTTGGTCAATCTTTCCTCACTCATTCTCTCCATGTGCCCAAACCATTTCAAAACACCCTCTTCTGCTCTCTCAACCACGCTCTTTTTAGTTCCACACATCTCTCTTACCCTTACGTTACTTACTCGATCAAACCACCTCACACCACACATTGTCCTCAAACATCTCATTTCCAGCACATCCATCCTCCTGCGCACCACTCTATCCATAGCCCACGCCTCGCAACCATACAACATTGTTGGAACCACTATTCCTTCAAACATACCCATTTTTGCTTTCCGAGATAATGTTCTCGACTTCCACACATTCTTCAAGGCTCCCAGAATTTTCGCCCCCTCCCCCACCCTATGATCCACTTCCGCTTCCATGGTTCCATCCGCTGCCAGATCCACTCCCAGATATCTAAAACACTTTACTTCCTCCAGTTTTTCTCCATTCAAACTTACCTCCCAATTGACTTGACCCTCAACCCTACTGTACCTAATAACCTTGCTCTTATTCACATTTACTCTTAACTTTCTTCTTTCACACACTTTACCAAACTCAGTCACCAGCTTCTGCAGTTTCTCACATGAATCAGCCACCAGCGCTGTATCATCAGCGAACAACAACTGACTCACTTCCCAAGCTCTCTCATCCCCAACAGACTTCATACTTGCCCCTCTTTCCAAAACTCTTGCATTCACCTCCCTAACAACCCCATCCATAAACAAATTAAACAACCATGGAGACATCACACACCCCTGCTGCAAACCTACATTCACTGAGAACCAATCACTTTCCTCTCTTCCTACACGTACACATGCCTTACATCCTCGATAAAAACTTTTCACTGCTTCTAACAACTTGCCTCCCACACCATATATTCTTAATACCTTCCACAGAGCATCTCTATCAACTCTATCATATGCCTTCTCCAGATCCATAAATGCTACATACAAATCCATTTTCTTTTCTAAGTATTTCTCACATACATTCTTCAAAGCAAACACCTGATCCACACATCCTCTACCACTTCTGAAACCACACTGCTCTTCCCCAATCTGATGCTCTGTACATGCCTCCACCCTCTCAATCAATACCCTCCCATATAATTTACCAGGAATACTCAACAAACTTATACCTCTATAATTTGAGCACTCACTCTTATCCCCTTTGCCTTTGTACAACACTATGCACGCATTCCGCCAATCCTCAGGCACCTCACCATGAGTCATACATACATTAAATAACCTTACCAACCAGTCAATGATACAGTCACCTGCTTTTTAATAAATTCCACTGCAATACCATCCAAACCTGCTGCCTTGCCGGCTTTCATCTTCCGCAAAGCTTTTACTACCTCTTCTCTGTTTACCAAATCATTTTCCCTAACCCTCTCACTGTGCACACCACCTCGACCAAGACACCCTATATCTGCCACTCTATCATCAAACACATTCAACAAACCTTCAAAATACTCACTCCATCTCCTTCTCACATCACCACTACTTGTTATCACCTCCCCATTTGCGCCCTTCACTGAAGTTCCCATTTGCTCCCTTGTCTTACGCACTTTATTTACCTCCTTCCAGAACATCTTTTTATTCTCCCTAAAATTTAATGATACTCTCTCACCCCAACTCTCATTTGCCCTTTTTTTCACCTCTTGCACCTTTCTCTTGACCTCCTGTCTCTTTCTTTTATACATCTCCCACTCAATTGCATTTTTTCCCTGCAAAAATCGTCCAAATGCCTCTCTCTTCTCTTTCACTAATAATCTTACTTCTTCATCCCACCACTCACTACCCTTTCTAATCAACCCACCTCCCACTCTTCCCATGCCACTAGCATCTTTTGTGCAATCCATCATATATATATATATATATATATATATATATATATATATATATATATATATATATATATATATATATGGAGCGGGGGGCTGGAAATCCTCCCCTCTCACTTTTTTTTTTTTTTTTTTTTTTTTTTTAATTTTCCAAAAGAGGGAACAGAGAAGGGGCCCAGGTGAGGATATTCCCTCAAGGGCCCAGTCCTCTGTTCTCAACGCTACCTCGCTAATGCGGGAAATGGCGAATAGTATGAAAGAAAGAAAAAAAGATATATATATATATATTGGGATAGGGGAGAAAGAATACTTCCCACGTATACCCTGCGTGTCGTAGAAGGCGACTAAAAGGGAAGGGAGCGGGGGGCTGGAAATCCTCCCCTCTCATTTTTTTTTTTTTTTTTTTTTCCAAAAGAAGGAACAGAGAAGAGGTCCAGGTGAGGATATTCCCTCAAAGGCCCAGTCCTCTGTTCTTAACGCTACCTCGCTATCGCGGGAAATAGCGAATAGTATGAAAAAAAAAAAAAAAAAATATATATATATATATATATATATATATATATATATATTTAGATATCTGGGAGTGGATCTAGCAGCGGATGGAACCATGGAAGCGGAAGTGAATCATAGGGTGGGGGAGGGGGCGAAAATCCTGGGAGCCTTGAAGAATGTGTGGAAGTCAAAAACATTATCTCTGAAAGCAAAAATGGCTATGTTTGAAGGAATAGTGGTTTCAACAATGTTGTATGGTTGCAAGGCGTGGGCTATGGATAGAGTTGTGCGCAGGAGGGTGGATGTGCTGGAAATGAGATGTTTGAGGACAATATGTGGTGTGAGGTGGTTTGATCGAGTAAGTAATGTAAGGGTAAGAGAGATGTGTGAAAATAAAAAGAGTGTGGTTGAGAGAGCAGAAAAGGGTGTTTTGAAATGGTTTGGGCATATGGAGAGAATGAGTGAGGAAAGATTGACCAAGAGGATATATGTGTTGGAGGTGGAGGGAACGAGGAGAAGTGGGAGACCAAATTGGAGGTGGAAAGATGGAGTGAAAAAGATTTTGAGTGATCGGGGCCTGAACATGCAGGAGGGTGAAAGGCGGGCAAGGAATAGAGTGAATTGGATCGATGTGGTATACCGGGGTCGATGTGCTGTCAATGGATTGAATCAGGGCATGTGAAGCGTCTGGGGTAAACCATGGAAAGTTGTGTGGGGCCTGGATGTGGAAAGGGAGCTGTGGTTTCGGGCATTATTGCATGACAGCTAGAGACTGAGTGTGAACGAATGGGGCCTTTGTTGTCTTTTCCTAGCGCTACCTCGCACACATGAGGGGGGAGGAGGATGGTATTCCATGTGTGGCGAGGTGGCGATGGGAATGAATAAAGGCAGACAGTGTGAATTGTGTGCATGGGTATATATGTATGTGTCTGTGTGTGTATATATGTGTACATTGAGATGTATAGGTATGTATATTTGCGTGTGTGGACATGTATGTATATACATGTGTATGGCGGTGGGTTGGGCCGTTTCTTTCGTCTGTTTCCTTGTGCTACCTTGCAAACGCGGGAGACAGCGACAAAGCAAAATAATAATAATAATAATAATAATATTTATTTATATCTATTTTGCTTTGTCGCTGTATCCCGTGTTAGTGAGGTAGCACAAGGAAACAGACAAAAGAATGGCCCAACCCGCCCACATACACATGTATATACATATACGTCCACACACACAAATATAAATACCTATACATCTCAATGTACACATACAGACATATACAGATATACACATGTACATAATTCATACTGTCTGCCCTTATTTGTTCCCATCGCCACCCCACCACACATGGAATAACAACCCCCTCCCCCCTCATGTGTGCGAGGTAGCGCTAGGAAAAGACACCAAAGGCCCCATTCATTCACACTCAGTCTCTAGCTGTCATGTAATAATGCACAGAAACCACAGCTCCCTTTCCACATCCAGGCCCCACAGAACTTTCCATGAAAGTGGTAGCAACTAGTGAGATGGAATGAATAATATGAAGGACTGTTGAATGCATTTGATGATCAGGTGGCAGTATTTGGATTGGGGTGGTATGTGAAATGGGAGAGTCATAGAGTGGTTTTGTGAAGACATACAAGATGGTGAAAGGCTTACACGAAATGAAATGTGGCAAGGTTGGCAAGGTTTTTGAAGTGGATGGTATTGCAGTTGAATTTCTAAAGAAATGGGGTGACTGTATGCACATGGACCATGGCAAAGTTGCAGGAGTGGATGGTACTGCAGCTGAATTTGTAAAGAAAGAGGTTGACCTCATTAATGATTGGTTAGTTAGGATTTTCAATGTATGTGTTGACCATAGTGAAATACATGAAAACTGGAGGAATGCATGTATACTGCCATTGCATTAAGGCAAGGGGGGACAAAGATGAGTGTTGAATCTACAGAGGTTATAAGCTTGTTGGGTGTACCTGGTAAGTTGTAAGGGTGAGTGATGACTGAGAGGGTGAAGGCATGTACAGTGCATCAGACTGAGGTGGAACAGTGAAGTGTTTTAAATACCTAAGAGTGGATATGGCAACGTATGGAGCCATGGAAGCAGAAGCCAAAGGATGGGTGAGGGGTAAAGTTTCTGGGAGCACAGAATATCTGGCAAGAGAGATCATTATCTGGGAGGGCAAAAATGGTTATGTTTGATGGAACTGTAGTCCCAACAATACCATATAGATGTGAGGTATGGGCTATAGATGAGATGTGTGTAGGAAGTACAGCTGTCTTGGCAATGAAATGTTTGAGGACAATATGTTGTGCAAGGTGGTTTGATTGATTAATAAAGGAGTAAGAGAGAGGTGTGGTAAAAAAGAGGGGGGCTGAACGAGTAGAAGAGAGTGTGCTGAAATGGTTTGGACATATGGAGAGAATGAGTGAGGAGAGGTTGAAAAAGATGGTTTATGTGTCAGTGTGGAGGAAACAAGAAGAGGGAGACCAAATTAGAGATGGAAGGATGGAATGAAAAAGATTTTGGGACACTGGGGCCTGAGCATATAGAAGGGTGAAAGGTGTGCAGGGGATAAAGTGAACTAGAACAATATGGTATACAAGGGTAGAAGTACTGTCAACTGACTTATTATTCTGCTGCTTTCTTGTTCTTAATACGATGTCATTCAGTAGAAAAAGGGGAATTTTTTTCCTTTTCCTTAAAAAAAATAAAGATTTTAGAAATATCAGTAAAGTGATATGCCAGATTAAGAGATTAAAACCAAAACCCAGCAAAAGACATTCTTGAAGGGCAGTCTTAAGTGAAGCAAGGTGTAACTATCCTCATTCTTAAAATGGAAAAGGGCTATAAAAGAACTCCAACATATAACATTTGTTATGTTTGGGTAAACAGTCTTCAAAGGACTGCAAACATTCCAGACTAATGATATATCTTGAGCAAAAGTAGGATATAACAATATGATCATCTGTTAGGTGTTTAAACCCCTGCCTGAAAAGTGTTACAGAAAAAAACCCATGCACATATTCTCCAGAACACAGAGATTTTTGGTCAGGTTCCAGCAAAAATCCTAAGGTGACCTAGAAAAATCCTGACGTATCAAACAAAGATTTAATATAGCTGAAGGAGTTTCTTGTTCTATGGTTCCTTTTTCCCTCGTGTTAAAAATTATGTAAAACTGTACCAAATTCTATTTCTTTGTAATACTTGGGTATTGGAAAACTTTGGTAACATATGACAGGTCAAGACAGAAACAAGGAATAAAAGCAACTGCATCAACTTATGTGAGGGGCCTAGTCAAACTTCAAAGGTAGTCTGATAAATGGTTGATATGATTCAATCAAAGTGCATGGTAATGAGGCTGAGAAGCAAAACAAGGCCCCACAGTGAATAGTACGTAGCGAGAGAAAAGCTACAGTAATCAATGTGTTAAAGACATATAAGAGTTGACACTAATGTAACCAGTCTTGTGAACTAAACATCAGAATTTTGAAAAGAAATAAACTGTCTGCAAACAAATCTTAGAATCACATTCAAGCTTATGGATAAGAAAATGTTCCATAAGTACTCATTTCAAAAAGCACAAAGACATAACTACGTGGGTCAGAAAAAGGGCAACCATAATGGCACCTGAATCAACAGCAACAAAGAAAGGTTGAGGGCTACTCAGCTGAAAATACTGTTAAAGAAAACTAAGCAGCATGTTCTAAATATATCTACTAACAGTTATGATTGCTGAGAAATTCTTACAGTAAAGCTACATTAAACTAAGCATAACCTAACCTCAATGATATCTGCAATGACTGCACTTTGAAATTAAAGCTCATGGTAATGGCTCTTGAGACACTTTGCATACGGATTAAGGATGAACACGCTTAAATAGCAAAAATCTCTTGCAGACCTCCAGGAGTTTTCCTCATCTTATCTGTGTGACTTGGGATTCTTTACCTTAATAAATACAGAAAGTGCAAAAAGGGAGAGATTACTAATAAATAAATATCCCAGAAACAATCTGTAAATCTAATGAAGCCCAAAAGTCTCACCCAGCAAAATAAAACAAATTTAAGGCAGTTTCAGTTTGGTTATTACAAATTAATTCTAAATTTTCATTATAACAGTATAATAATACTTATACCTAAGTAAGCCTTAAAGCTGTAAACTTAATGCACCATGTATGCTATTTAACTGACATAACTGTGAACATACACTTTAGATTCATATGGATTCCATTTCTCTATCTCTGCAATTCAACCCATGCATGCCTTCTTGACTGGACAAGTTATAGGGTTGCCACAAAACAAGATAAAAGAGGTTATGGGTGCCCACTTTCAACCTTAGATGAATGAGCATTCAAGGGAAAATCTTGGCTTGGCTCCTCCTATTTCCTTATCAGAGGGTAAAATATTGGAGGGAAGGATATCCAGTCCACTGCTGCCACCTCTTTTTCACCATCTATACCAGGTAGAAGATACACAGGTAAAATTCATTCCTCCTTATCCCTAGGGATTATAAAAAGTACGTTCTGGTGATTTAGAGCTACCACCACACAGGTTATACCAGTATATGAATCTGATATTTCTTAAGAACTATCCATGGATAACTATTTTCTGTCCAAATATAATCAACAGACCTTATGATCATGCTAATCTAAAACTAGCAATCCAAGATACACATGGATAGCTTAATAATTAACACTATGGCTCTGTACCACGCAAATCCAAGTCTTAAGAGACAGAAGATATCAGAAACAAGAAGATTGCTCATTGTAATGTATGCATACTTTTTCAGGCCCCTAAGATCATTTTTCATACCCGTTATTGCAGAAGTATTAACTCAATATAATTATCTACATACATAATGTTGATTCTAAAGAATGATAATTCTGCAATTAAAGTATCAACTTGGAAATACAAACATTCAAAAACATTCCTGAAGAGAAAATCACAAACCCCACAAGAATACAATATTTGGTTGATTCTTTCAGGCCCAAAGGTTGAAATCCAGACCAACTAGCAATTCTTAAGCCATTTTTCAGATCAATTAGGCCAAAACCTTTAATTACACAAATTCAATCTTATCTACACTCTTCTAAACACGTCTATCTTGGAGACAGCAAAATATTAAACTTTCTTTCCTTCTAAGTTACCCTCTAACAATTTTGTGAAAAGTTTAAAAATCTTAGTTTTCACAAGCATCAACATGTAAAATATAACAAAAACTCACTATCGAGTTCCATCCTCTGTCCTTCTAAATCAGCCAACATCCTCTTGACTTCATCTGCTTCCAGTAGACGGCTACCATCTGTGTCATACTTTGCGAAGAACATCTCTATCTCCATATCAGAGAAGTTACACCTAAAGAAGTTTAAAAAAAATATATCAAACTGGTCACCTTTAAGTTAAATGAAAATTATATGTTGAAATCTGCAATACAAACTCATAAGAGTAAAATAACTAAAATAAAGAGAGACTTTAATAAAACTTACTTCTTTAGGTTAACTCTGATCTCATCAAACGTCAGCATTCCATCACCATTGGTATCTGAGAGTTTGAGGGCATTCTGTATATCTACCACCTTGTCTCTCTTCCCTAATTTCCCCATCATGTTGTTGTAGCCACGTTTAAAGTAGTCAGCAATTTCAAATTCATTACGCTGGTTGGCAATTTCAGCCTTGACCTCAGAGTATGTGTCATTGATAATAGCCAGAAACATGTTCTGAGAAGAAAGAAAAAAAAAAATTAGGTGAATGAAGAAAACGGTACTTCATCATTATCTAAAATTATGCACATCAACATCTGGCAACTTCAACTTTGCAATCTGTCTCAAGTTCTAAACATAAACAAACTGCTTCTAAAAGACCTCACATTTAAAACATGTTGAAGACTAAACTGTGATATTAACAGCTTATGTTCAAAATATGATTCAGTAAATGCATTTAACTGCTTTTGAGAACTGACTTGGTTGTTTGCTGAAATTCATAAGCTCATTAGAAATGGGTTCTAATTTCTGAGTGCTGACAGGGAGAAAGTGATATACTGCTCACAGCCTTTGAGAACTTGGTTAGGTAATAAAAACCTGCATGGAACTGAATACCATTATATATCAAAAGTAATATATAAAGTAAACAAATGCCAAGCTTGTCATCAAGGTCTGTCAATTGATGAGTTCATCTTGACCCTCTCAGTGCACTCTCCTTATCTTCCAGTAAGGTAATAATTCTTTCAAGTGTAGCAAAAATTCAGTGTTCCCTGAGGAGTGGACAGATAAGGCAGGCATACAGACTATGTGCTGCAAGCATGCATCAAATGGCGAGTACCATAAAAAGATATGCAACAATTCCTCAAACTTATCAAAAGGTTTCCGAGGCCTGTAAGCTGTTCCAATAACTGGGTTCTAATCTACAATCACCTAATAGAACTTAAAATGCACCTGAAATTCAAACTAATATGTCTTTTTCAAAAATAATTTATTTCAATGACCAAAGAAAAAACATAAAAAAAATACCTTCTAATCAAAGATATCTTTCTGCACATATGATGAACAAGAACCTTTCCACTTACAAGCAGCACAAAGAAGACAAAGAACACATATGAAAGGAAGAAGATGGGTCCCAGGATCCGGTTTGCATCTTCAATCTCATGGAAGTTGAAGTCACCCAAAATTGTTCGAAGCAGGGTGAAAACAGCATTGATAAAACTGCTGAAATCCCGGACCTGAGAATAAGATTATAGATACAGTTATGTCATGATCATGCACACAAATAACAATATTATAAATGATTGATGCATAGTTAGTCTCTGTTGCTTGGGCCTAAAATTTTCTTCTCTGTAGGTGCTGAGAAAAACAACTGTCACTGCATCCAAGCATATTCATCTGGGAGTCTAAAAAGGGAACCATTTTTCTGAGGAGTTTCAATTGGAATTATTGATTTGCCACTAGCTCTCTTAACTGGACATATGAGGCTGTTCTTGGAACTGGGAAAGGAAACAAGTTCTATGTTAATAGAAGAATTACTGATGGTGATACTATGATAAGTGATGTTATATTATTTCACATATGCTCACTATTTCCTGCATTAGATAGGTAGTGTTAGGAACAAATGAAGCTCATTCCCATTTGCTCTTATCTATCTATATTTCTGATGCCAGTTCCCAACTGGAACTCCCTCAAGGGAGTGGCCATGACAATAGAGACTCCATAACTAGTGAACTATAGTGCGGTTTCTTAGCCTTTAGTGCCTCACCCATAACAAGCCAATGGCAAAGGGCAACTCTAACACAGTGTTTGTAGAGCTCCTACCTAAATGTTTCTATCTGTCAAGCATGAAGGACAGAAAAAAAGTGACTAATAACAATAATTAAATAATGATGAAACAATAATGATAATAATATTTTTTTTATATGCCATATGTGCCAGATAGGTAGTGATAGGAGATCTAGGTTTGTATTCTACGTGGATAAGACCTGTGGTTCTAAACCCCAGGTCCTGCATCAACTGTTTGTTAACTCTGGTAACACATGGAATTCAGCCCTTCTTATCATACTTATTACAGTAAAATCTTAGAAGAATCTACCTTTACTTTAAAATGGTATATTGTGGCATAAGCAATTGCCTAAAGAGATTAACATCAATTTCAAAAGCCAAAACCACAGTTGCTTTATGGAGGGCATTAATAATACAAGGTGTAGGAGGAAAGTTATAAGAAACTGTAAGGAGTTTCTCTCAAGAGAGTAAGGTTTGTGTGCAAGTGGGAAGAGGGAATGGTGAGTAGTTCCAAGTGAAGATGGGTCTGCAGCAAGGAAGTGAGATGTCATCATGGCAGTCCAATCTATTTATGGATGAGGTGGTGGAGGAAGTAAAGGCAAGGGCCTTGGAAGAGAGGCAGGTTTGCAGTCTGTGGGGGCTGAGGGAGACGTGGGAGGTAAATCGCTTATTGTTTGTTGATTACACAACACTGGTGGCAAATTCAAAAGAGAAACCATGGAAGCTGGTGTCTGACTTTGATAGTGTGTATGAAAGAAGAAAATTGAGTCACTGTAAATAAAAGTATGGTCATGAAGTTTAGGATGGCAAAGAGTCAGGTTGGCTAGAGTGAGTCTGAATGGAGAGAAACTGGATGAAATGGACAGTTTCAGATACTTGAGAGTGGATATGGCAGCAGATGGAACTTGGAAGCTGAAGTTAGCCATAAGGTGGGTGATGGGCTAAGATCCTAAGTGCATTGAGGAGTGTCTGGAAAAATATGTCACTGTCTGTGAGCACAAAGATGGTTATGTTTGACTGTATAGGGGTCCTAGTGGGGCTGTATGGATAAGGTGTGGACGAGAGATGACAAAGTAGAGGAGAGGGTAGATGTGTCAGAAACAAAATGCTTGAAAACAATATGTGAGTGAAGAGGGTTGATAGAGAAAGAAAAGACGGGGTAAGAAAGCTTCAGTAAGAAGAGCATGGTGGGAAGAGCAGTAAAGGGTGTGCTGAAATGGTTTGGAAATTGGAAAAGATGAATGTGGCAGTGTACTGAGCCAGCACTTCACATTGCACTCCTCTAATCCTTGTAATTGTCTTTTCTTTCTGCCTCACCCACATGTGGACTACTGACATTCTGTCCACAAACATACAATATCTCCTTGTCATACATAACAACTGACAACACTTAACTCAAACAGCTCATTCTTTGTAACTCTAGATTTTCCTGCAGTGAGCCAAATGTGCTAGCTCTGCCTTTTGGTAAAATGATAGAAGCAATAGACAGATGTTGTTGGTAAGAACATTTAGGCTGGAGCATTAAGTAGAAGTTGTAAGTAGGAACATTAGGATGGAGGATTAGGTAGAAATAGTCAGTAAGAATGTAAGTAGGAACTTCTACAGACACTAAGTTAGAGGTGCCTTCTTTCAGTGACCTGTTCAGGGTGAAGCATAGAGGATAAGATGCAGCACTGGAGTTCACTAGTTATGGATACTCTACTGCTGTGGCCACCCCCTTGAGGGAGTTCCAGCTGGGAGCAGGTGTACAAAATACGGACAGATAGATAGATAGATAGATAGTCAGGAGAGGATGATTAATATGGTGTACATCAAAAGTGGAGGGGCCAAAGGTAAAGAATAGACTGAACTGGAGACTGAATAATGGAGTGAGATATTTAAAGGAGTCAGGGCCTGAACATGCAAAGGGGTGTGAGGCATGCACAGAACGGAGAGAAGTGGAGTAATGTGATACAATAGTTGAGCTGTGCTGTCAATAAGCTAAAAAAAAAAAGGGCATATGAACTAGTCAGTAGAAACTACAAAAAGGTCAGTGAGGCCTGGTTGTGGATGGGGGGGTCTGGTTTTGGTACATTAAACATGACAAATAGTCAGTGGATTTGAGTGAATTAGGCTATTCTTCATCTGTTGCTAGTACTACCTCACTCTCGAAGGAAATAGCACATAAGTGTGGAAAAATATTTGTATAATTCAATATAAGTATGAACATTATTATGTCAAAATTTGAAAGATGAGGAAATAAAATGTTAAAATTTACCTTGTTTATTATATCATACAGACTGAATCTTTCATGATTTACCTTGTTTATTGTGTCATATAGACTGAGTCTATTTTCATCAAAATAACACTCCTTATCTCATGCCAGCTGTTCATTATTCAAGCTTTCATTTTCTTAATGTCAATAAGAATTATTTTTCTACAATTTTCTTCAACAATGATTAGGTATTTACTATGTTCACAGTAAGCAGTGTCAGTCTATTTCTATATTCATTTTGTTTTATTCTTGTAAGTATGTCCGTATGCATGTAGCTACATATTTTCAACTATTTGCACAGTATGGGGAGGGACTTCTACATTCATGGGTCCCCCATCCCTTGAACTTTGCTGTTATACAACTTTTCAAATTTTTGTATGCTGTGAGCATTTGCAATTTCATTGCTGGCCTTGCTCCATCCCCTACTCTGACACTTTTCTGACATCTAAAAGTTTCTTGCTTACAAATGTTTCACAAAGTCATGGGGAATTTTACAGTGAAAATAAGACACGTCACAAAGCTAAAACTGGTTAACTTTTCCAAATGGCCAAGGCAAACTTGACCCCCAGCTGTACTGGTTGCTGTATCAGATGATTCGAGGGGCTGACGCAGAACACCCTAGCACTCATCCCTCCTCCTCACTCCATCCCAACCCACTCTTGACACCGTATGCTCTGTGCATCTTTGGAGGTTTAATAAATCAACTGAGCTTTTTTTGGCCTCAGTCCTAAATCTTACATCATTCCCAATAAAACATCATATGCAATAATGCAATGCACTGTAGCATGACATTTTCAAGTCCATAGCTTGCCTTATCAAAAGAAACAAGTGTATATATCCAAGATAGGGTGGAAAGACTACAGAATAGGTGGTTAACATTTACCTTTTACTTGTTAACCTCTACCTAACCAGGATATGAGGAGTTTAATCCCTAGGGATCTGAGAGATTCTCTCAAATCTCACTAGACAAACCTTCCCTGGAAAGAAATAGTGAGTACCTATCATATTTTGATAAGGATAAAAGTTCTATTCACATAAATTATTTCATGTTTTTTGTCTAAAAAATGCACTCTCTATATCATACTTTTGCATCATGGTACACATTATGAAGAAACCAAGGTCATGTCAATATTGAGGATAAACTTGAAATCATATAATGGTCCAGAGGCATCTGAATCTAGCAAGTATAGTGCCTGCAGATGAAGTTGGCATGAAGGGGCTGCAGCACAACCATCAAGGAAAAACAGCGTAGTGGTCCCGCAGCTATCATTGAATTTCTTCACACACTGCTGTGCTGATCTCAAGCTCACACCAGTAATATTAGAAATTTCTCTTTTTGACTTATTTCCACAACAAAACACTGCCACTTCCTACAACAACTAAACTGCTACTGAGGCAGGCTCTTGTGATATGTCAGCATGTCAGGTAGTTGTCAATTCTTGTTATAGGGCACTAACTCAACTAACAGACATCAGCACTAATTCAGGAGAGGTAAAGTGACTTGCATTGATATAATTATTTCTGGCACACTTCTTGGCAGGCACTGGACTGGCAATATGAGAAAATGATAAAGCTCTGTGGCCTAGTCATAATTACTAAATGCTACGAGACAAAAAGCAGACATCATTTGATTTGATACATGGAATATATGGTGGCAATCTTGGTGGAAGATCAAAATCAAATGCGGACACCTTTGAGCTCAAGATGATCCATGAAATGGCTCGTTACAATAATCATATTTACAAAATTAGAGTGCAGATTCTTCCTTCTGTGGTGGGTACTTTGGTAGGCATAAAAAATGCATTCTTATTTTTCCTATATACTAATAGATTCACTACACACAAATTTACTGCACAAATATCTTTCCAGGAATGCATTCCCCTTGCATAATGGGAGAGGTCTCTACATGCTTCTTCTCATACTACAAGCAAAGTACCATTTGCACAGTATAGCCTAATTATCAGTCAGAGTACTTCAAACACTTAAGCATCAAAAACAGCAGCAATTCTCTGACCATATCTCAAAGAATTATTCTATTCGTCTGGCCATCATATTCATGATCTAGTGTGATCCAATGCCACTTTGCTTGATATGTAGGAACATATGTGAAAGAAGGTCTAACAGGGTATATCTGGTGAAGTAGAGAAGAGCAGTAATAGCAGAGGAAAAAAGGATGAGAAGCTGAGAAATGGGGGACTCTGATATTCTTAAGACTGATGAGTTTACGAAAAATTAAAGGGAAGTGAGAGGGGAGGATTTCCGGCCCCCCGCTCCCTTACCTTTTGGTTGCCTTCTGCAACACGCAGGGAATACGTGGGAGGTGTTCTTTCTACCCTATCCCCAGGGATCTATATATATGTATACATTGAGATGTATAGGTATGTATATTTGTGTGTGTGGACGTGTATGTATATACATGTGTATGAGGGTGGGTTGGGCCATTCTTTCGTCTGTTTCCTTGCGCTATCTCGCTAACGTGGGAGACAGCAACAAAGTAAAATAAATAAATATATAAATAATAAATATAAATATGAGTTTAAGTATACATGGCAAGTCACTGTATATGAATGCTGTGCAGATAAATGTAAATGGGAGAAAGATCATACACAAAAACACCCTACCTTTGCCAATCATTATCTCAAGTTAGCTCTTTTTATGGGAAATGGAAACTAATGAATATGCTTGTTTTAAAGTCAATATGGCCTCCAGAAAGTTACAATACAAGACTTGACCAAATAGGATATGCTATTGATATTGTTTTATATGTACATTCTACAGTTTGCAAATTATCTACTAACAAATAAGAGTATTCATAGATCTTCCCAACTATCTAAATAGTTAGAAGCAGTCTTTTATGTAACCTTACATACATTTCTTACAATAACTCAGCAACTTTTGAAAATTCTCAGCAGTTTCAAAGAGAAAAATTAAACCTGTATACACCAAGTTGCTACACATGTTGACAAGTAAAGAAATTATGAATTAAACTGAAAAGTGCCCATAATGAAATCTTTATTTAAAATGTATTCAATGAGGATTAAAGCGGGTGAAAAAATTAGAGGGGCATTTAAAAAAAAAAAAGTGCAATAAAACTGGAAAACGAAAACACCATCAAAAGACAATGTAAGGTCTGAGAGAGTGTTAGACAAGTAAGAAGACTATATTGTGACTGTAGCCAAGAAAGAAAAAACTTTAAAACTACTATAAAATAACAAATGATCTACTGTAACACACCTGTGTACCAAAAAGCAGGTACCCCAACTGTGCAAAGGCAAAGAACACGATGAAGAACATGATGGCGAAACCAGCAACATCTTTGGCACACTGTTGAGGAATATATTATCAAAGGTGGAGGACATCAGTTTTATACTTCAAGTATGATAATATATTAACATTATTCTGAACTCATGAATCTAGAAACATAATATTACCATATGTAATGAGGATATCTACTTAAATTTCCATACTTATGACCAATCACATGATGTCATTTCTTATGTAACAGTAAGAACACACACCCTTGACAAAGTAGAAGAGAGCTGAGTCATGGTTTTGTTGAATGAGATGTACTTGAACAACTTGAACCACGCAAAAAAGACACACACAGCCACCGCACTGTTGAACTGTGTTTGCCAATAACCCAAGAAATCAAAGTCAGCAAAGGTGTTTGGGTCAGCTAAAAGTTCCTCTAACTTGCTGCTGATTGAGAAGGTGCAGAAAATGCTGAAGCCTATGCACATCAGAGATATCTGGGTAAAATAATATCAGCTTTATTATTTAATGCTCCAAATTTGCTATATAATCTCTCAAAATGCTTTGTCAGAAAATCAGAATTAATCAATCAATACAGTAACTTTAATGCGATTATAATTCAGATGCACTGATACCATTCACAGCCTGACTCACCCCAATCACTAAGAGATCTAGGATATTCCATATGCTCTTGAAGTATGCACATTTCAATGTTTTGATTTCTAAGGCCTCTTCAATGATGTAGTAGATTATGAAGAAGACAAAAATAAATTCACAGGCTAAGACAAAATAGTCCATTGGAGTGACATAACGCAGCAGCTTTACAGTTCTGAAGGACCATGAGGGAATGATACCACCAGTGGCCGGGAACTCAAAGAGAAGTCTGAAAATTACATATTAAAAAGTTACTAATACTGCATTTGTTGAAATCATTTTCATATATAAACTAAAATGAATATGCAGTACATTAACAGTGACATTCTGCAACACACATATCATTCCTTTTAAGCAGAAAAGATTGTGAAACCAACAGAGCAAAAAAAAAGTAGCTATGATGTAGGAAAGCTTCTTGTATTATGGCACGTGACTTCTTTTTAACTTGATCTGGTTAGATATCATTAAGGCTGGAAAGTCAACCATACAGTGAAAGTGGTCACCAAATTAACAAATAATCAGCTTCTTGTGGATTGCCCAAACAACAGCAGTCCTTTCATTTCGATCATGTAATCACTTTCTGCAAACAGTGGCAACAATGCAAACCTTGGTCCAGTTGATACATACCCTGTCTGTTATGAAGCAATCCTGGCTGAGAAGAAAGCTATGAGCTGAATATTTTAACAATCCTAGTCTTTCTGGTCCATCATCATACAAACTATAGTGTCATTTTTTAACATATAAAAATGTGGATCAATAGGACCCATTGCTTTGCTACATCTGAGAAACTATAAGTAGAGGGTATGGTAACCCCTCACATATGCAATGATGCTTTAAAACATGTACTCAACAAAGACACCTTTTCTGGAAAATTAAGCTAATGGATAAACCAGATTTCAGATGAAACGCAAACAATATGGCAGGACATGGGAAAGCAGGTACCAGGAGGCTCACTGGCATATGTTTCAGTTATCTATTTATGACTAGTTTACTATATTACAATCTTACATAAACCCTATGACCCCTAAAATCAGTATCATGCAGCTTCAAGGCTGGCTACAGTTGAAAGCATAAAAAATGATGGAATCCTTTAAGCAAGAAATTTTCAGGCATAATTGTACTCCCTTCTGTCAAATGACAACGATACAGCCTCAAGGGGGGTTACATTTCACTTGCAATATAAACCACATGCAGGCAGAGTCTGGTAACGCCTTTATAACTATATCATAGCATAATCACATACAGATGCATTTTTACATTCCCTGAAGAGGACAAACTGCTTTTCTCACCCAAAAGTTTTCCAATTCACCTAACTCTTCAACCCTGGCTAAAAATGAAGAATGAACAGAACAACTGTGTGGTGCCCTCCAACAACTGATGACTAATTATACTCTGGAGAAAGCAACAGTTGACAAATGAGGCTCAAGGGTGATCATTCCCTTGTACAGCAATTACAGGTACCCAATAAACTATATGATGGTTATCATATGGCTGTCCTTAAGAATACCAAGAATACAAAAGAATTCAAACAGCAAATAGGCCGTAGGCCTCTTCAAAGCTGCTTGTGATGGTGGAAAATATCACAAACTCACAGATTAAGGTGATACATCTTGGAGGGTATACAGATAATTCAAAGAAAAAACCTGAAAACTGTCTCTGTGACTATGGAGGACATATAAGTCATAGACTCGAAGCAAAATAGTCATCAAGTCTGTTCCTAAACACAACAATAGTAATGCTTTCAACCATACTAACTGGCAAATTATTTCATATGTTAACAATCATGTTGAAGGAAAATTTGCCTCACTCAAGATAAAACATTTGCCATGAGTTTGTATACATTTCTACAATTGAAATGAAACAAATCGAGTCTTAACTAGTTCATTAGATGGGGAAGAATCCAATGAATTATAAGAAGGAAGGATGATTTCCCTACCCTTAAATTCAAAAGCCCTGCCTACGAATCCAAGAATCTTGTTTGCTCTTTGCACTGTTTACTTGGTCTTAGGTAATCATATATCATAATGCCCAAGTCTTGTTCCTAATCTACCTTATGCAGCTCAAAAGAATTCATACTGCATCTTACCTATTCAATTTTACTACCACTAAGTAAAACTGCACTTTTTGATATTGAAATTCACTTGTCACTTATGAGCCCATCCATTAGCTTGCTTGTGTCAATCTGAAGCTGTAAATGTTCAAGTCCATTTGCAGATTTATTTGTGTGAATTCTGATGTCTTGCAATTTAGCCCATTACCAGGACTGATCCTTGTGGTACACCATTTATGACTAACCATTCTGAGGCTTGCCAATGAGTCACAACTCCATGATTATGGGCAGTCAACCAAATTGACATCCAATGAAGTACAACCCCATCGATATTGTGACATAATATTTGCTAGTAACCTTTTATGTGGAACCTTATCAAATTCTTTTTTAGAATATTGAATGGTTTTTGGAAAAGAGTTTAGTCTGAATCTATATCTGGTGACTTACCAGCGACAGCTAAATGCAATAGGAATTTGTTGAATACCATCTTCAGCATTCACATCATGGCATTACAACGCAACTCCTTTGTATTTAGAGTCCTCAACCTTGAAATTAATGAAGAATACACACCTGAATAGTGCTAAATATGAGTTTTTATGGATGAAGAAGTCAAATAATTATGTTACATACCAGTAAAGCAAATGGGATACAAAGAGAATAAGAACGGCCCTCTAATGAATAGGGTAATGTTTCTTGTTGTTCATGAAACACCCATTATGGTACTACTAATGACATCCCCTTGAAAAAAACCTTCGTTAAGAAATCCTTTCTCTGGTTTCCAATACTAAGGCAAAGCTTCAATGTAGGTCTTTAAAGCTCAGCATCAGCAGATGACGACACATTGTCATCATTTCTTTTATGTTAACTCAGATGACATGGGTAACTGAATGCCCTAATCAAGGGTACCTCATTAATGCCAAATGAGGATATTCCCTCTAAGGTTTAAGTCCTCTGTTCTTAAAACTTCCTCGTTAACATGGGAAATGGCGAATATGTATGAAAAAAATATATAAATATATATTTTCATTATTATACTTAACTGCAATTTCCCACATCAGTGAGGTAAAGCCAGTAAACAAATGAAGAATGACCCTCCACCCATGAAGAATGACCATCCACTCATATACATATATATACATATAAACGACTATATACACACATATACATACATATACATATCAACAAATACATACATATACATATATACACATACACAGACATATACATATATACACATACAGAGACATATACATATATACACATCTACACATTCATATTTACTTGCCTTCATCCATTTCTGTTGCTACCCCGTCCCACAGGAAACAGCATCCCTACCCCACGTCAGTGAGGTAGCTCCAGGAAAACAGACAAAAAAGGCCACATTCATTCACACTCAGTCTCTAGCTGTCATGTGTAATACATTGAAATCACAGTTCTCTGTCCACATCCAGGCCCCACAGATCTTTCCATGGTTTACCCCAGACATTTCACATGCCCTGGTTCAGTCCATTGAAAGCACCTTTAACAGACTCCCTCCTTTGTAAAGTTAATATGGGAAGCTTCCTACATCATATCTATGCTTACAGCATACCTAAAATTTATAGTAAAACTGAAAAAAAAAAAATGAAATTCCTTACTTAATAACACAGAAGAGATTGATGTTTGCATTATAAACAGTGAAATCAATGAAGACAGCACGAGTTCCCCTCTGAATCCAAAGATTTTGACGTAGATCAGCAAGAATGTCCTTACTCACACTCCTGTTTAAGCCAAGATCCTGCAAAACAGCAGAGCAAGATGGCTTGTCAAGCATAGAAAACCACCACCTCCATCACAGAAATTATGAAACAGATAAAGTAAATTTTATTTAAAAAGATGCCTGTAGCACTTACAGATCTAATATAATTATATAATAAAGTTAACAGGAAAGATCCTTCAGAAGGTGCTGTATGTAGATATGCTTTGGCATGTATATTAACATTTACCAGCAATTAAGAGTTCACGGCACTCACAAAATTTTTCTTAGCAGTATGCTAAAATCAAGTAAGTTTATATTTGTAGGAACAATGATAATCAAGCATAACTGACAAAGAAAGTGAATGGAGAAGGTTAGGAATTCAGCAACCATGCAGCTCATTTACTGAAAGGAAATGGCAGCTTGGTGCTGATGAGAAACCAGTGAAGTTGAAAACATGTCTGTATTGGAAACTACTGAAGTACATGAAAGAGATGGTAAAATATAAAGCTATAGTGATGCATGAAAATGATGTATCCGCAGATCTGAATATTTTCCTTTTTCTGGATCATAAGGATGCAAGTGGAAAGAAAAATCATTCATCTGAAACTGAAATACCGCTGTTGATAAAGTAAGGGCTGGGGCATAAAAATCAAGGTTCAAGGAATCTAAGTCTATTTTTGTTTTTGCTTATAATGAACTTTAAACTGACAAAACACAAGCATAAACTGTGACCCACCTGGTAACTTCCTGCACCGGAGTATGTCGCAATTTTCCCCCAGTGACTTGAGCCTTTCATTTCTTGCTCGCTGTGGTACCTCCAACTGTGGAAAGAACTGCATTAATGTTTCTGCATCTTATATGCCAAAAATGAAGGTTCTCAAGTATAAAAAACACTTACCTATTGTAGGCAGTATCTTATAAGTATGTCTAACAAAGTAATTGCTCAGCAACGGTTAAAACACATTCCTGTCCAAAATAAAATGTATGTGGCTTGTGTATGCTCATCCACTGAGGCCTGACAACAATACAGTAACATACCCTTGCCTTTTATGTCATAAATAACAAGTATCTATATATTAGATACTGTTACTGTCAGGAATCAAAAATGTTTTCGTCGTTTTAATGGGAGAGAGAGTATGGAAGAAGACTAAATGGAGGCTATGAAGGCCCTGCTTATGGTAAGAAAAATGGATTTCATCCTTCAAAACATACCTGTTTCACCTAAGGAGAGAGCCCTATAAGCTTCCACGAGCATGCCAATAGGAAGAGGGGACTGAAAATCCTAAGCTAAATTAAAAAAGTTTATTCTTCAAGTCATTATTACCTACCACCCCATACCATCCTATTCTGAAGGTGGCATACCCAATATAACATCATTCCATAGGTACCTGATACGAGAGAGTTTTCATGAAGCTGGCGCCAGAGTTCCCAACAGTCTACCACATGAGACTGCCCATCTGGTTTCATGGGAGGAGAAACCTCTGAAGAAACACTCAGGAAAACTGTTTCCCGAGGAACAGTAGCAGATGAATCACCAACGTTAGGCATGTTGACTTTATTGTTTCACCGTATGGAGGAAAACTGGATCATGAAGACTTAACAGATGCAGACGACTTAAACGCTTCCAAGACGAAAGAAGGAAGCAGGTCCTGCCAGGAAGTAATAGTTACGTAGGACTACGGTGTACAGCTGCCTAACCAGGGAGAGGAGTAACACTGTTGCTTGGATCCAGGACGAGCCATGGAAGTTCAACCTCCGAATGTCATAAGCCCAAGTGACACCTCGCAATCTTTTCATACAGACTTGATACGCTGGCACAAGAAACTAGTCTTTGCATTGGAATCTATTATATTTTAACATAACATGAACCAACGAAACAATGCTGGACGTGTTTTTACAACGCCCAAGGGGGAAGACAGTTCCAGTGGAAAAGCACTGGAAACAAAATGCAACTAGTAGCGGTAGGTAGTGGTGTCATGGTCCACATGCTCTTCTTCAAGTTATTGATAAGCAAAGTCACCACATACAATCTCGGACGACTGGTATACAATCTACGTAAGGACGGTCAAGAAGGTCATTGAAACGACACTATCATAAACACATCTTTCAGTAAACAATAACAAACCATACCTGCCATCTAGTGGCTGCTGTTATTAATTAATATTGTCCACAAATAATGTTTGAACATGTAATATATGCTTTAGTTTGATAACGTTTGGAACTTTACGAAAAAATAATTTCATACATGGGTAAATGTAAATACTATATCTATTAGTATGTTTTCTCTTCCATACATGTCTGATTTTTCTATAAAAAATAAAACTTATCCAAACTAAGGTTAACTACAACTGATTTATTATCAATAAATTCTTGGAGCAATGCAGTTCATCAATGAAAAAATGTCTACGACCTAGGAACTCGAGAAGTGGAAGAATTGGTACTGTGCCTTCAACTTCCTGTACTAACTATAAACATGAACCTAACAAGTTAGAAGTATTCACTGGCTACGTTACACCTAATGTCCATGGTCTTATCTCCGAGTGTGAGGCATGATGAGGACACAGACAAACACTGCTGCACAAGAAGCCAGGAACGTATTCACAAGGGGAGGGAGGGCGTCCGGGGTCGAACCCCTCTACTGTAAGCAATATAAGACACATCTAATAATGATAACGATTAATCTACATTTACAATCATTCCAGCTCTTTTAGTCTCTTGAGGGGATAAATTAAATGCATATATTTGTCCGATTAACTGCTTCTGTAACTTAAATTTGTAACCAATCGAGCAACCGCATCCCTTTTCACCAACTTTCCAAAACTTTGTTTTTGAAAATGAATTTGTTCTATTTGCAAAAGCATATACATCTGCTGTATCGTTAAAACTCCTTTCGTTCAGGCAATCAGATGCTTTGTCATCAAATATCACATTTGCTTCCATAAAAAATGGTCGCTGGTCTCATGCAATATTCTACATCGATGATCAGTATATAGAATTTGACTAATAATAGAAAAAATGTGGTTGAGAAAGATGAAGAGCGTGTGCTGAAATGATTTGGAAATATGGATAGAATGAGAGAGGTAAGGTTGACAAAGAGGATATATATATATATATATATATATATATATATATATATATATATATATATATATATATATATATATATAGTAGAGGGGACAACGATAATGGAAGACCCAACTGGAGGTGGATGAATGGAGTGAAAACCATTTTGAGAGAACGGGGCTTGAACATGCAGGAGGGTGAAAGGCGTGCCTGGGAAAGAGTGAACGATGTGGTATACTAGGGTCGACGTGCTGTTAACGGACTGAACCAGGACATGTGAAACGTCACTGTGGTCTGGATGTGGATGAGGAGTTGTGGTTTCGGTGCATTACACGTAACAGCTGGAGTGTGTGAACGAATGTGGACTTTTTAGTCTGTTTTCCTGGCGCTACCTCGCTGACGCAGGGGAGGCGATGCTGTTTCCTGTGGGTCGGGGTGGCGCTGGGAATAAATGAAGGGAAGCAAGTACGAACATGTAGAGGTGTGTGTATACATATTTGTGCATATGAGTGGCGGGGTCTCTCTTCATGTTTCCTGGCGTTACCTTGATCACGAGATCCAGTTCCAGGAAAACATGATACTTGAACACAGGCGGCTCTGATCAGGCTTGGGCTCTGGGTTAGGCAGAACACAATTGTTAGATCTATTTTGCTTCACTGAGTGTCGTCACTGCTGGATCAAAACCTTTGGCTGATAGCAACGACACTGCCCTTTCTGACGGACCGACGTTGGCAACTCAGGAGTGGGGTCCAAAAATGCTTCAGGGGAAACAATCGACAAACTCATGAGCGAAGTCCATCCCCTGAAGCAGTAGGCAATAAATGAAAGACAAAAGGAAACTTTCCAAATGTTTACAAGTCTTGTGCCGCTTCAGCAACCCTTCACGGCTCAGATTCGGCTTCGATGTTTGCGGCTGTCTCTCTGAGGGTACAACGGGATTTCTAGTTGATCTTTACTTATTACATGTTCTGTTGGACACGTGTGTGTGTGTGTGTGTGTGTGTGTGTAGGGGGGGTGGAGTGACTTATATGCACAAGTTAGATAACTAGCGTCACTTTGCCAGTAACTCTGGAGGAGTATGTGCCAAAAGTTACTTTTTGTAGACATATACCAAACCGGTGGGGTCGTGTATACAAAGACCGGGCTACAGGGACTACAACATTAGTGTAGTCTTATCATTGCAATGCAAACCAACCCTACGTCAACACTTTTCTTGTCCTGGTCATTGTATTCTATGGGAAACCATCGTACATCTCTAACTAAAGCGACCAGGAGTCTTATCTCTCATAAGAAGCAATTTATTTTTTTCTTTTCACAGAGGGTTTCATCAGTCATTATAATGCATTCATAAGTAAGATATAAATAATTTTCATTTGTTTCTGAATGTTTACATGTTACCCCCCCCCCATCACTCTGGATTCTTCTTACTCTTTTAACGTAAGCCTGTTTGACTTATACAAAAGGTCTTAAGTGTGTGAAGGTCATATTCTATATTCCATGACCTAGAGCCAAAATGAAAACAAAATTAATATCAATAATAACACTTACGCTGAGGTGTTTTGTTCACCGAAGTTCCTCTTGTCTTCGGCGGCCGGGGAGTACACGTCGTAACATTGCCGGATGGCTCGCTTGAAGTCATCGGGCACAGTACAGGAGTCGTTGCGCACCCGAACCTGTGAATTACGTTTTTGTAACAATACAGGGAGAGATTTCTGCTCTCATGGGGCCTCCATGTCCAGAACCTTCCCTACCATCGAACAACTTTAAACCTATGTATTCCATTCATCCAGGCCTCTAGTTCTACATATCCTTAAACTTTTCTGACAAGTTTCTTGCTCAATTCCTTTTTATGAACCCTTGAAGCTTTTAGGCACCTTTCGTACAGACGTTTGCAGTCAACACTGTCATCTGATTTTAACAATTTGGAAAGTCTTTGCTTACATCTACGAAGAGCATCGTCTACCTCACTATTGCTCGTGGTCTCTGAGGATTTGGGAGAAAATACTTCCCACGTATTCCCTGTGTGTTGTAGAAGGCGACTAAAAAGGGAGGGAGCGGGAGGTTGGATATACTCTCCAGTTTTTACTTTTCCATAAGAAGGCACACAATCATAACGCAATCATAACTAATATCTAAAGAGGAAGTCAAACACAAACATAAAAGAGAACTGACATAAAAAAATCATATGTACTACCTACCGGCTGAAGTTGAAGCCGACCGTAGGTACAAGTTTAGCCTCTGAAAGGTAAGTGTGAGGAAGACTTATTCTGTTGGCTCGCAGGACGGCTGACCTCTGGAGGTTAATTGTGAGGAAGGCACTACCTTTGATGGGTAGTGAGCTGTGAGGAAGAATGACATCTGATGGGTAGCTGTGAGCTTGACTTACCTCTGATGCGTGGCTGTGAGGGTTTAACATGCGATAAGTCACTATGATCTCTGATGAGTGGATGCGACGTGAACATGACAGACAGGTGAGAGGGAGTCGAAGTCCACGATGGACAACCGTAGAGACACTGACTTATACCAGACAAGAGAGAGAGAGAGAGAGAGAGAGAGAGAGAGAGAGAGAGAGAGAGAGAGAGAGAGAGAGAGATATGGTATAATTACCTTACAACAGACGAGTGTAAGGCAGAGTCTGAGCTCTGTAGAGTGGTGTAGCCTGACTCATGAGGTAGAGACTGACCTGCCTCATCCTTGGGACGCCCAACATGCGGTTCTCATACAGTATGTTCCGGTCGTCTTCCTCAGTGGAGTTGAGGGCCACGTCGTACCAGTACTCCCAGTAGAGGCCATCCAGCATCACGTTCTCAGTGAACTGTAAACACAACAACGCACGTCACTCTTGCTACCCGCAATCATACATTTCCGTAATAATTATTGTTACCCCCATCAAGATAATACATCACCAGAAGGCCCAGTGATTAAATATGTCTCATACTCTTACATCATGGACCAATTTAAGGACTGAAATGTCTCATGCTGCTCAGGTTGAGTCTACTTCATCCCAGGGGATGTGTGAACCTCGCCATACAAGGGTCACTCTCATGTACATAATAAAACGTTACTCACGCACGGAGGGACTTTGTTTTCCTCTCACCGTTTCATGTTACAGTTTTCTGTAGACGAATGAAGTAAAAACATCGACTGCTATAATAGTTTAGTCATCCTACCATTAACCTTAACATACCTAGTATATCATCCTCAGTCATGCTGCCAATGATAATAAATTTAAAGCGTGACACGTGTGTCTTCAACAGCCACTAAGACGAATAGTGTGTTGTGTTAATTATAAGAAAAAAACATTAAAGCAGAAAAGAATGTCAAAAGATTTATGGGTGAAGGTGACAGACTACAACTGTATGAGCATAATTATACTAACAAACACTGTACATGTTAAGAGTGAAATGGGAATGTAACAAAAACGATACATAGATGTCAGGATGTATCCACAGCCGGGCAAGGTTTGGTGGCCGGGTTTGCGCCTAATCATCCGTCTAACATTAGCAAGATGACTGGTTCACTCTGAGCGCGTCGTTACGACCCTTGAGCCAGGCTGCGCCACCCCTGACCAAGACCGTACGATCCTTGAGCACAACGATACGACCTCGGGCTTGATGTTCTAATCTGTGATCCATATGTCAGGTCCAAGACAAGGCCCTCATCCCCAAGGGTCGTCAAGTCCTTGCTCAACGTTCACATCATGTTCAGAGGTCGTACCGCTGTGGTGAAGCAGTCGTCAACAGCCTTACCACCAGAAGAGTAAGTCTCCCTCTAGTTGAGGGAGTAAAACCTACCCTCCAGAAATCCATGACCTGGGTGGAACCCCGGAAGGTGTTCTTCGTGTCTGGGTAAGGGGCGTCCAGGAAGAGGTCACTCAGGACCTTCGTGTAGTAGTACATGGTCGGCGAAGTCATGCCGAAGGTCACTGTGGGAGACAATAATACATTCATTACTGGTTCTTATGAAGTACTACATGGGTCACCCTTCCCTATGGGAATGTCATGGATCATAACAGACACAACTCATCTAAGACATCACAGAAAATGACCTATCAATGTTTAACCTGACTCGCTCCAGTTTCTAACTTAAATTTCTAAAGAAAGGTTTCTACTGTCACAATGTGGTAAGATAGTCCAATAACCTCAGTGGCCTGATGAAAATGACATGACAGTCTAACTTTGATTAACTTTCTCCTTAGATCATCAAGATGTCATTGTTACTTTGAAGTAATTTACTTGTGATACACGTGATGACATAAACGATTGTATAACCCATCCTCATCTCTCTCTCTCTCTCTCTCTCTCTCTCTCTCTCTCTCTCTCTCTCTCTCTCTCTATCTATCTATCTATCTATCTATCTTGTCCTGTGTACTTTACTGAGCGGTAAAGACTTTATAAGACACGTGCCTTATGTAAGATTGCTGCCAGACCACGTCGCGCGAGGCTACACACTATGTCTGGACAGCAGGAGACATGTCTATCTCCCCTGGGGGGTACACACTCCTGCTGGGTACTGACAACGGGGAGGGTAGTGGGTGGGTGGGGAGAGTACTGACAACCTGGGTGATGGGGGAGGGTAGTGGGTGGGTGGGGAGAGTACTCACAGATACACAGGATGATGAGGAAGATGATGTAGACGACCAGTTCCCTGAGCGTAGTGCGGACGTAGATCTCCCGGTCCTCCTTCTTGGTCATCTGCCGGGTGGCCCACATACCTGCAGGGCAACCACACCTGTCACTCCTCTTCCCTGCTAGGCTACACCTGTCACTCCTCTTCCCTGCTAGGCTACACCTGTCACTCCTCTTCCCTGCCAGGCTACACCTGTAACATCTTGTCACCACACCTGTTCAACCTGTGAGCATGACGGTACGACACTTGGTCACTTTAGCGCCAGGTCAAACGTCATGTCATCATTCTCCAGGCTCGTACCGTCCTGCTCAACACGGTAAGAGGAACACTCATTTTTCTGATCCTTATCACAACACTAGGAACACCTGTATGGGACAGACATACCCCTGAGAACATCTGTATGGGACAGACATACCCCTGAGAACACCTGTAGGGGACAGACATACCCCTGAGAACATCTGTAGGGGACAGACATACCCCTGAGAACATCTGTAGGGGACAGACATACCTTGGAACACCCCTAGGAACATCTGTAAGGAACATACATATTTACTAACACCCCTGGGAACATCTGTAAGGAACATACATACTTACTAATGTCCCTGGGAACATCTGTAACGGATAGACATAAGTACACAATATGTTTATGTTATTGTAATTCCAGATGTGTCAACACGGTGTCACTCAGCTGAATGACACTCAGGTGACACACACCACCTGTGCAAGAACAATGCTCAACACCTGTGTCTCACACCGGATTATGCAATTGAGTCACACATTACATGGTACACACCTGTGACTCACGCACTGGATGATAAACACCTGCGTGTTATAATTGAATATAAGCACCCGTGATGACTCATTATGGATGGTAAACACCTGTGAGACAGTGGCTGGTAAACACCAGTGAACCGTCTGAATTCTTACTCTGCTTGTAGCTCCACATATTGACGAAGACACGGGAAACCATCTTGTCACCATATGAGCAAATCGTATTACAAAAAATTGTAAAAAAAGAAAAAAGCATCGAACCCGTACATTAACTCCTGCAGGAGACGCCCTTACGTTCTCCTGCAGGAGAAGAAAGGCGTTCTCCTGCCTGGTCTTCATGAAGCATTGACCTCATGAACAGCAGAAGGAAGAACGTTAGCTGGAAAACACCTACAGCGGGTCCTTCATGACCAGTCAAGACCCAGACACCACAACACCTGAAAACGAAAATGACTTTCAAAAAGTGTGTGTGGGAGTGGGGGAAGCGTTAATGAAATAATACAGGTGGAAATTTGCAGCCAATAACGCCAGAAAGAAGCAGTAAAAACGCCTGGCCAGCTATAACGAAGGCATTTATTGCACCGACCCTGTCCGTGTGTCCAATTGTGGAGGCGAGTATCTGAGCCTGGCGTCCAGACCACCCGGCACGAGACTCACGTCGTGAGTTCGAGAACATTCTGGATCACGTTACCTACTGACGCCGCTCGGTTACTGCCTTGCTATCATACATACTGTTGAGGAGAAATGTACACCCTTAGAGCAAGACGGTACAATACATCATGCACGAAGGTACGATCCTTGAGCACAACGGTACAATCTATCATGCACGAAGGTACGATCCTTGAGTACGACGGTACAATCTATCATGCACGAAGGTACGATCCTTGAGTACGACGGTACAATCCATCATGCACGAAGGTACGATCCTTGAGTACGACGGTACAATCCATCATGCACGAAGGTACGATCCTTGAGTACGTTGTTACGATCGTTGGACATGATGGCATGGCCATTACTGGTGAGGAACAATAAAAGGCAGGCCATCATCAAGTGGTGCCACAGTGTTGAAGGCGGGGAGGGATGATGATGACGGTGGTACATCAACAGTATGATACACATATCAACGGTATTCATCATTTCCTGCGAAGTAGTAAGAGACCAGCATAATCTGTCGTCAGGTCAATAGTGATTTAACCTGAACATGGGATTACTGGGAATTTTGACCCAGCCAACGTGTGGCCAAGACACTTCCTGCAGTTGTGCCAGGATTACACTCAAGCATTAATGTCTGCCATGTAACGTGTGACAGACGTACAACAACAGTTTGTATAACACGATCCCACCAGCCTCGATTATGACGTGGTGAGTTACCTTGTCACTGCATAATTAAACCCGATTGGTGTTAATGCGTACGTGTGTTGACGTCACTGGCGTCTTGCTCAGTTATAAACGAGGGAAGAAGAATTGTGTGAGGGAGGGAGGGTATGTCAGCAGAGATTATCATGATGTACAGTGGAGACAGGATTACGCCCCTCCTGTCTTGCTGGTAGTTAAAGGCGAGTGTCAGGTTGTGGGGTTGTGGTAATGACGACCTTAGTGGTGTCTGAGGCTAAGGAAGGTCGTCCCTACCAGCCATAAACAGTGGTAAAATCTCATTACGGTCTCCCCGGGCTGTGACGTCACCAAGCTAATCTGAAGAGGAAAAAAATTGTTTGAAAAACTGACCGTCTGATCCCCCCCCATCTAATCTTTAACCCCCCCCCCCCACACATACCTGGGCCCCAGGGTCACCTATAACTCCAACTGGACTCTTCTGATGACACACCAGCAGAGTTAATGGTGTGTACACAAGAGACACCTTCTTGTAGTGGGACGCCCGAGTCAAAACTGGAAGGCTTTCTATTCCCAGGTCAGCCTCCACCTGTACAAGACCCTGGTGACAGTCTTCTACCTAATTCTAAAGTCGTATGACTGTAATGTTGGCAGTCATGATAACATCTTCCCTCGGACACCCTCTCTTCCCTCCTTTGTCTTTCCCAATATAACTTTGCTTCTTTTAATAGTCAAGTCTACAGAAACTTGAAGACCTCATAAATTTTATTCCTTTTTCTTTTACAGTTTTCTTGCACGCGAGATGGCCCAGTTTTGAGACATGTTTAAACCGTGTCATATCGTTTTAAAAAGTGTGTCAAATGTTAACATAAATTAATAAATTCTAATACTAATAAGATAATAGAAACCCCCTGAGTACGACTTGGGTATGATGGCGTGGAGTTTGACCTGCTCCTTAATAATGGTAGAGTTGCCTGGGTTGGTGGGTGAACCATGAGTTGTATACACGACACCCTCCTGCACCTGACCCACCTACCCACCCCTAGTGTTCGTCCTTACTGGGGTTACATAATGTGTGTAATCAATTCCTTTTACGATTACTGATAGATTAAACTGATACCTTGCAAATTCATTCTCAATGTTACTGAGATCTGCATGTGATATAACGATAACCCTCACAAAAATTATCGTACGTTGATAATGGTATTTTTTTTTTGTCAGCGGTTTAAGAAAGTACAGCAAATACTTCATGTAATTAACACCAGACATAGTTTTCAGTGGAGTAAAAATAGTTCTACATTTGTTACACGTACACTGAAGATATGCATGCGACACTGCTAACCATGAATACACTCATACAAAAACATCATGTGATGGACATAAACAACTTCCCAAACATTCTATTCCATAAATACGTAACTGAAAAAACGATTTTCAACTTGTCATCTCTGCCCTATGATAACAATAACTCTGTCTTTACTTGTTGCTGGTTACAACTATAATCACTTGTTGCTTTTAACAGTAACTGCTTCCACTTGTTGCCCGATATAACCTCTGGATTCAGATTTTGCCTGTTAAAGTAATTGTATTCAATTGTTGCCTGTTACCGTAACTGTATTTACCTGTTGCCAGTTATAATGACTGTGTTCACCACAAACACCAGAATATTCAGTTGTTGACCATAACTTGGGCAGTCATGGTCTGGCGGGTGTAACAATTTCAGGCGGGTCAACACTTGTGTTCCGGGGGTGTGCTCTTCATGCTCTCTCTCTCTGTTGTGTACTGACCATTTATCTTCTTTATCCTACACATTGTATTACCTATATATCAAATAAGATTTTAAATCTTGATACTGAATTTGACTTGTAATAACTCAAGTTATGCTGGTTTTATGATAATCTGACTTCTGGTCTTGCTGTCACACAGCTTTAACTATGTATTTTCATTTCTTCTCTTGGCTCTGTTCTTCGTCAGGTTGTACACAAAAACTGAATACATCTGTTTATCCACACATCTGTTCGTACGATAACACACAAGGTAGAGCTACGATCATGAAGGATTTGTGACAGCAAAGTTAATGTTTATATAAAACACTTCGTCCGCCATGTACGCACGTTCGTCCAAAATACACTCATCTACGTGCATCATAAATACAAGGTTGCAAGGAACAGGGCATTCCCAACCGTACGTTATCTCTACCATAAAAAGCCGGTCATGTCGGTGTAGACAGACATGATGATGAAGTTGCCAGGTGCACGAGAACTAATCCTTACACACGGTTGCTAATTATTCATCCATTTCCTTGGTGGGATAGAAATTGCAAGCTATTAGAGCGATATCTTTTCGAGGAAATATAATTTCGTTGAGTGGGAAGATATGAAGAGGAGAAACGGCGAGGGTAAATGGTTATACCACAGAACAACGTCATTCTGCTGTTCTTCCGTAGGAACCAACAGACGAAGCCTTCGGAGAACTTTCCAGGATTATATTACATTTTTCGTTGAGGAAATTAATACATTTTCGCTAACGGTTGGTTAGTGCCACATATTTAAGTGCATTCTAGTTTTCCTTTTTGTGTGAGATTGTTTCAGATCGCATAAGCCCATTTTAATGTGCAATCTACCTCCGTTATTAGTTAAATCATGTATTTTGACTATATAATCATCCAGGTTTGTCTGTATTTCTGCCGGTCTGTGGTAGTGCCTTTGGTAATATCGTAACTACATCTTGTCACCAATATCATGAGAGGTTGTGAGTCTGTCCTCCCTCCCCAGTTTTACTACAATCTGTCTGTGTGTCACTGTATCAGGGCAGGGCTTCTCATGGCAGGGTTCGAGTCTGTCCAGTTAGTATGAGTTGGTCATGACGTTCACACCTCACTCAAGTGGCTCAATCTAGAACAGTCAGGTCAGATTCACAAGACATGTGGCACGGTACAACGTCCACCATGCTCATCTTCCTCTACATTTACTTTCCCAGTTCCATTCTTGAGCACGACGAGACTCTTAGGCATAGCAAGACACGGCCTCCGACCACAATTTTAAATGGTCAGGTCAAAGGCCAGAAACAAACAGGTTTGTACATCATCAGAAGGCGGAAGTCAAGAAGCCCTGGAGGCTTGGCTGACCTCCCTGCACTGCAGACGAACACGCATGAAGGCAGGCATAACCACCCTGCCAGCCAGGGGTCATGATCTCCTTCATGATTATGTCTTAACGTTGCTCGTGCTACACTCACATCATACCCTCTATCATGGGCCGCTGGTCACCTGGGCCTGGGGTCACTGGTCACCAGGATCAGAGGTCACTCGTCACCATGACCAGGGGCCACTGGTCACCAGGGACTGGAGTCACTGGTTACCAAGGCTGGGGAGGGGGGGGGTGTTCACTGTGGACCAAGTACTAATATAATCACTGGTCAGTAATTACCCTCAACCCAACATTACAAATCTTTTTACCAGTCACTGACACTAATTCCCCGGTAGCAGCGAGTGATGACCACGATTTTGTCTGCTGTAAATGGAATCAAGAAACGTAAACACGCAGCTTGACGGCCGTTGACGTCACTGTCAGACAAGTGACGTCAGAATAAGACAAATATAACAGGTCGACGGTGGGCGTTGTTAGGTCATACGACCAAATGTTAAGAGACCAATGAATACCTTACGTATAAGTTCTCCTCTCCTTCTATCTACCTGTACTGATACCATCTTTATCATTGTCTGTAGCCTTCAGCAGCAACCTCTACCCAGAGACCCCCCGCCCTACTACCATCAATATACATACACGTTGAAATAAATCGTCCACCACAAAATCATCGACCTCCCAACTCAGTCTTAAACTCCACCTCAACAAACACACCCAGGAGAAACCACACTCCCCAGACAAACACCCTCCCGCCACGAACATAAGCAAACAAGGAAAACCAAGGAGAGCAGGTAATGTGCGCGTCAACAAGTACCAAAGTAGGACTGGTGGGATGAAGGAGATATAGAGTCTTCAATAAAGGTGGCACGATAAGGGGAGGTCACGCATGAGAGATATGACGAGCCTTGTGCTTAACATTATTATTGTTATTAAAGATTCGTCAGAACCTAATGTGGCACGATCCCTTGTCTTCAGACGGTCTCACATGTATCACCTCTACCCTTAATTAGCTCTATTAGAGGACATGAGTTAAGGGATAAGGGCCGAGAATAATGGGGTATGAGGTGCTGGGTACAAAGTGCACGAGCCCTAATCCCTATACATCATTCCAACCAACCAACCCCTCCTCACAACACCCAGGACGATGAACCCCTCAGGTAATTATGTCATGGAATGTTTATGTTTAGTGAAATTCCTGCAGCAGTAGTGATGATGGGGCGTTGCTATACCCAGGGACACCAACACTACTACGGTCATGAATGCCGTGAGTCAGGCAAACACCCAGAAATGTCGGGACATCGTTGAACCAACGCTGGAATCATACTGGCCATGGACACAAACGTCGCATGTAAACACTTCAGTATATATATATATTATATATACACACACACACACACACACACAAAAATAGTACATAAAATAACGAAATCAAATTGAATCGACTATGAATAGGGAATACGTGAAAAAAAAAGTCATAAGTAAAATATGGTTATTAATCTTAAAAAACACTAAGACTGGCAAGTTGGCGCGTGAGACGTTACGACCTTCGAAAAAAAAAGTTTGTTGAGGTATGTTGATGTGCGCAGACCTGGGCGCCATTTACGCTCTCATCGGAATTCCCTTTTCTAAACACTGGTCTTAATTTTGACATGATTCTGAGGAATTCACCTGTGCACGTGGTCTCCTAATTCGCACCCAGTGAATGTGTACCAGAGTCTTTTTAAGACAAACTTTCTGGCCGAAATAAATCAACTTTGTTGTGTCAATAAATTTCCCATCGTGTAAGTGACGGCTCCGAGGTGTAACCTCCACACCCTGAAGCATGAAACGTAGCTGTAATTCATGAAAAATAAGAAACCTACGATAACCAAGGTGCGCACACAGCAAAATAACTCAGCTGTGCCACACCTTGTGTATTCACCATGCTGTACGAGCGGACATCTCTACAAAATGGACGGGAAAATTACTTAGTTTAATACCTTCTCACGCAGCTCTACGGACCTGAGTTGATAACCTGCTATCTCAGTGTCTCAAAAGATAACTTTATACTGAATGATATATAACCATATGATACCAAGTGTAAGTATAATCCTATTCTTTACGGTATTTGATTCATAGTGTAAGAAAACCGTCAACAACTGGATGTGTTCATGGAATGCCAGACCCAGGCCAGGGCTCTGGTGGGTACTGGCCAGGCACTGGAGGCTACTGGGGCAGGGTTTGTGTGTGTATTGGCCAGGGAATAGTGGCTACTGGGGCCAGGCTCTTGTGTGTACTGGCCAGGGACTTGGAGGCAGTTGGGGTGTGTGTGTGTGTGTGTGTGTGTGTGTGTGTGTGTGTGTGTCCTGGCCACGATATGGTGGCCACTAGGGAGAGGTTCCTGCCTCAGGGTCACACACACACACACGACCCTTGTACTGTACACCCCCTGGTGTCGTGCGTGCGGCAGGTGGTTCTGGGCGGTGGTCGTGTGCTGTGACCCCGAAACCACTATTTAATGACGGTAACGACACTATAGTGTGATGACCTGGCCTCTGACATAACCCTTCAGGGTCAAGTAAAAGGTCAGATATCGCAAGGTCGCACCGTCGTGTTCAAGGGTCGTGCTGTATGGATGTACCGTCGTGATCAAGGGTCGCACCCTTGTGTTCAACAAGTTCAACTGTTTTCCTCTACGAAAGCTGGTAAACGTTCAGATACTTGAACAATAATGATAATAATAATAATAATAATAATAATAATAATAATAATAATAATAATAATAAATAATAATAAATATTATTATTATCATTGTTATTATTATCATTACTATCATCATTATTACCCACTGAGAGGTGAGGTTATGTGGAATACTGCGGTGTGTGGTGAGTCCAGCTCATGGTGGTATGGTGTGGTAGGGGTGAGGGCGGGCCAGCAGCCAGCCCTGGTGCACACAGGCACACATGTGACATACACTCTCTACACACACCTGACACCTCACATACGCATGTCTGTACTTATACTATCACGCGATGACAACCACATGGAACCCACCGCAGCCCTCACGCACACAAGCAAAACATGTATCACTTGTTATACACACGTGACGCAGCTCAATACACACGTGGCACTCCTCGGGAAACACGTGCCACTCCTCAATACACACGTGGCACTGCTCAGGACGCACGTGCAGTGCTCAATACGCATTTCCCAAAGCTTGTACTACATACTCATACGTGTTGTAGTTTCCGGTAACAGGAGCCAAACGCCATGAAGTAAGGTCTTTTGTGATTAAATTGATTACACACACACACACACACACACACACACACACACACACACACACACACACATGTACATAGAGGGGGGGGGGGTGATCAATGTAGGGGAAGGAAGGCACCTCCCACCACAGCAGCAGGAGTGGCCGAGACCAGCAAGGTGTGGCGGGCCAGGGAAGGCAGGGGTCGCTACCCATGTGTGGGGCAGTCAGCCTCACCCAGCTGAGGAGGACCTCACTACCCTGCTCACTCACCAGCGCGTCCCAGGATGTGCCAACCTGAACATATCTTACTGAAGATCATGGTAAGTCTGGTCAGGCGAGGGTTGTGTGGCCTCCTCATCACGAGGCATGGGTTACCGTGTGCAGGGTCACGAGGCATGGGTTACCGTGTGCAGGGTCACGAGGCATGGGTTACCGTGTGCAGGGTCACGAGGCATGGGTTACCGTGTGCAGGATCATATTCTCACCAGTAATGATGAGAAAACATACGACGGAACTATAGCTGTTGTAAGTCCCGCCTCCCATCACCGGTCTGTCTTGGAACACAGACAATAATACAGTGTGCCACGCCATCCTGGCACCACCACACAAACCAGCAGGAAAAACACGTTCAGGACAACATATGACCAGAGTCACACTGTGCACAACAGACGACGCCGTCGGTCAGACAAGGCCCCGTGGCCAGAGGTTGACCTGACCAAGTTAACATCATCATCATCATCATCAGGGGCTACAGAGAGTGACGAGGCAGGGCAATGATGGAGTCAGGATAACGATAACACTACATAATACAGCAGACCGGGAGGAAAAGCTGAACAAGACACCAACACCAACGTGAGGGATGAGTGATGGTGATCCGCTGCTGCTGTGGCTATGTACGTACTGATACATACAGACATACAGACATACATACTGTATCAGACAGCAAGTCAATGTTCCGCTATGAACAGCACCTTGGAAACCAACACCAAACCTTCACTACCCACAGTTTAAGTCACGTGCACCTTACCCCCTCAACCAGTTCCATGACTGTCATGAGTTTAAGAGCGCGCCCCCTCGCGTCACTTCCCTGAACACTGCCTGAAAAACCAAATTGACTGAAAAAAAAACATGAACGAAGATTAACAGGTGTATGCACGCACGCACACCCCCCATCCAGTATAACCAATCGTGATCCACGTTTAAGAGACGAGATTTAGCAATCCTGAAACGCAGCTAGAGTTATATAGATATATGGAGAGCAACACAAACAGGTCCTTCATACCCCACTCACATGATGAGGGCGGAGGACCACGTAAGATATGACTACCCCGTGAATGACCAGACTGTGGGCAGGTGAAGATACACTGCGCTCAAGGTCGAGTTTCCATGAAGTCCAGTGAACACAGACTGTGTATGGACCACACCACCACCGCGTCATGCATCCCCCTGACCAACACCATGACAGGCCACAACATCAACACATAACCTTCTCAGCCAACATATGAAGATCCATTTGCATTCCGGGACACCAGGTGCGCTACACAACCTGAACCCTTCTCCCTACATTTTATTCATCGGTTCATTTTGCGTTGTACTTCCTGAATAAAGAAGTGGAGGAGACGTGTTCTTACGTGAGCCTTATCTTCCCATACCAGCCAGACCCGGCAGGTATGATCAGCCACACGGGGAAAATAAGAGATTCCATCACCCACCACACCCCTGCAGGCACCGCAAGCCAACCCCACCACCACCACCTCTGCTCACGCATTACAAAATATCTTTCAACATAATCCAATGAAATCTGATACAGGAAATAACTAAACCATCTGTACAGTAACAGGTCAACGTGGTACGCTCTTCATCTTGATACCGCTGGTGACAAGGGCCACCTTTGGAAAACTGACCATTCTCCACGTTCGCCGTTCTCACACTGACTGACGGAAAACATATGTATCTTGCCTAATCTGGCCCGACCGAAGCTCAGTGATGGTATAGTTTATTTTTTTTTTTTTTTTTTTTTATACTTTGTCGCTGTCTCCCGCGTTTGCGAGGTAGCGCAAGGAAACAGACGAAAGAAATGCCCCCCCCCCCCCCATACACATGTACATACGTCCACACACGCAAATATACATACCTACACAGCTTTCCATGGTTTACCCCAGACGCTTCACATGCCTTGATTCAATCCACTGACAGCACGTCAACCCCTGTATACCACATCGCTCCAATTCACTCTATTCCTTGCCCTCCTTTCACCCTCCTGCATGTTCAGGCCCCGATCACACAAAATCTTTTTCACTCCATCTTTCCACCTCCAATTTGGTCTCCCTCTTCTCCTCGTTCCCTCCACCTCCGACACATATATCCTCTTGGTCAATCTTTCCTCACTCATTCTCTCCATGTGCCCAAACCATTTCAAAACACCCTCTTCTGCTCTCTCAACCACGCTCTTTTTATTTCCACACATCTCTCTTACCCTTACGTTACTTACTCGATCAAACCACCTCACACCACACATTGTCCTCAAACATCTCATTTCCAGCACATCCATCCTCCTGCGCACATCTCTATCCATAGCCCACGCCTCGCAACCATACAACATTGTTGGAACCACTATTCCTTCAAACATACCCATTTTTGCTTTCCGAGATAATGTTCTCGACTTCCACACATTCTTCAAGGCTCCCAGAATTTTCGCCCCCTCCCCCACCCTATGATCCACCCTATGACGTGCTCAAATTACAGAGGTATAAGTTTGTTGAGTATTCCTGGTAAATTATATGGGAGGGTATTGATTGAGAGGGTGAAGGCATGTACAGAGCATCAGGTTGGGGAAGAGCAGTGCGGTTTCAGAAGTGGTAGAGGATGTGTGGATCAGGTGTTTGCTTTGAAGAATGTATGTGAGAAATACTTAGAAAAGCAAATGGATTTGTATGTAGCATTTATGGATCTGGAGAAGGCATATGATAGAGTTGATAGAGATGCTCTGTGGAAGGTATTAAGAATATATGGTGTGGGAGGCAAGTTTTTAGAAGCAGTGAAAAGTTTTTATCGAGGATGTAAGGCATGTGTACGTGTAGGAAGAGAGGAAAGTGATTGGTTCTCAGTGAATGTAGGTTTGCGGCAGGGGTGTGTGATGTCTCCATGGTTGTTTAATTTATTTATGGATGGGGTTGTTAGGGAGGTAAATGCAAGAGTCCTGGAAAGAGGGGCAAGTATGAAGTCTGTTGGGGATGAGAGAGCTTGGGAAGTGAGTCAGTTGTTGTTCGCTGATGATACAGCGCTGGTGGCTGATTCATGTGAGAAACTGCAGAAGCTGGTGACTGAGTTTGGTAAAGTGTGTGGAAGAAGAAAGTTAAGAGTAAATGTGAATAAGAGCAAGGTTATTAGGTACAGTAGGGGTGAGGGTCAAGTCAATTGGGAGGTGAGTTTGAATGGAGAAAAACTGGAGGAAGTGAAGTGTTTTAGATATCTGGGAGTGGATCTGTCAGCGGATGGAACCATGGAAGCGGAAGTGGTATAGTTTATATATGTATATATATATATATATATATATATATATATATATATATATATATATATATATATATATGCTATGTACATCTACTGAAATTGTACAGTATTTCTCCGAAATAAAGTATATTGTTATTATTATTATTATTATTATTATTATTATTGTTATTATTATCATTATTATGATTATACGTGAGTAAATCTTCGTAAACATCTCACTATTTATGAATGTGAAGACAACCTGGACACAGACCATAATATATCATGCTTCCATCCATGTTAGGTCAGTTCCCTCGCTGACGAGGATCTACACAACACGACCCTCCTTTGGCTTCAGCAGTGGTCTCCGTGCCCCACGCACTGTCAGCGGTAGGTGCCCCGGGCACTACGGACGATGGACGGGTCCACCTCCTTCCTCATCGTTATCTCCTCCAGTGGAATCAACGGTCATTTCTCAGACAGCTTCCCACCGTCTTGTGTGTAACATCAGCAGCAGCAGGTTTCCCACAGTCAACACACTCTCACAACTTTCTATTCATGGCACTACATGCCACTATACCTTTATCCTTATCAATAACTTTTCCTTCTGAATATTTTGATCTACTAATTGGGTAGTTAATGATGAACTGTTTCATTCATACCTCACTTGTCCCTTTCTTCTTGTCGTGACGTCATATGTCTCCCGTGTATGTCTACGTGTCTGCTGATCATCGCTACCCGCCCCACCTCTGCCATACCTCCCCCATATCAATAACATTAACTCCTCCCCAACCCCCCAACCCTTTCTCATACCCCAACGACCGTGACCACAGGCTGTCTAGCAACCTCCCCCCCCCCCCTCTCTCTCTAACCCCCCCAAGTTCCTACGGCGACAACATAAACAAGGTGACCAGCGGGCCCCCACGGAGCGTGTGTGTGTGTGTGTGTGTGTGTGTGTGTGTGTGTGTGTGTGTGTGGTCTCTGAACTATCCATAACATCAGGTGATGTACGGGAGTCCTGTGTCGGAGGATGTTGTCTGACGTTGACGGAGGTCATGATCCTGCCAGATGTTAACACTACAACCAAACAACCAACCATCTAGCCGACTGAGATCATTCGCCACTACCTGCCACAAGCGACTAACACAACACCAGACCAGTACACCACTTGGAGGTCATCATCTCTTACAATTATAACAACCTCAGGACATAAGTCAATACCTACAATATCGATCTAATGATGTCCCAACACAGTAGGTTCCCTAGGGACAACAATATGACCTTGGTTACCATCCATGCCTTCCGCTTTGACCTCACGGCTCCACAACTGCGTCTCTAAGCCACACACACTTTACAACACAGTCTGGGTCAATACACACATGGAGGAATATAGGCCACAACATGTTGCCCACACCACACACACGGCGCGGGTGGGGAAGGTGATTACTTCCATCACTGACTGAGCTTACTACAGTGTCTACTGCGGCACTACGGATGTGATGGCACAGGAAGGGATAGGGAAAAATCCTCACTTGGCTCCCTTCTATATTCCTTCTTTTGGAAAAGTAATAAATGGAGGGGAGGATTTCCAGCCCTCTCGCTCCTTCCCCTTTTAGTCGCCTTTCACGATACGCAAGGAATACGTGGGAAGTATTCTTGCTCTCCTATCCCCAGGGATAATATATATATCCTTAAATATCATAAGTGCTTGTCTGGGGCGAGATTGGAAGAGCCTTTCAGAGCACGTCTTCTTCGGGAGACAGTGGACCACTTGGCCTCCTGGATAACAAAGCTTTATTCCTCCTCTGTGTATCACCACGATGATCCGTCACGTCACGCTTAGCGGACGGAAGAGAAAAGTAAGCTTAGGAAGCATGGAACGTGTGACACCCTGGTGGCAATGTCTGGTACTTCCAGAATACAACAAACCCATACAGAAGACCACCCAACCATCCACTGGCGTTCACACGTCAGACTGAGCTAAACTATGTGTTACGGGCCTTGCTGCAAGAACCCTAGTTAGACCCAGCAACCACCTACTCCACGCAACCAACCTTCAATCCAGCAAGCCATACTGTGGAATCACTGATACGGACACATCAAAACTCATGGTATGAGTGACACATACACACACACACACACACACACACTGGGAGTACTCTGTTCGTCTCAGAGGGGGATAAAACCCAGTGGGTATTATGTTATAGGGCATATAATTCGGGAGGTATAATATGTGGCCATATAATCCATCAAGTACAATTAGACTGGGTGATACAGACGTAGAATATCAGTAACTCAATCTTATTATGTGTAATCAAGTGAGCATAGTGTCAGGTGAGGCAACACGACATGGCAGAAGACTGAGGCGCAGGACGAATGCAGGTGGACGACTGTAGGTGTAGTGACCACAGGTGGAGTGACCACAAGTGGAGAACCACAGAAGGAGTGACCACAAGTGGAAAACCACAGAAGGAAGACCACAGGTGGAGTGACCACAGGTGGAGGACAAGCGGCAGGTTAGAGACTTGGGTGGAAATCATTTATAAGGTCATATCGTACCACTGGCTGACCACAGATGTGCTGGCCACTCAGACACCACAGGTGTGCTGGCCACTCAGACACCACAGGTGTGCTGGCCACTCAGACACCACAGGTGTGCTGGCCACTCAGACAAAATAGATATACGTTTAGTTTTCCAGGTGGCGTCAACAAGTGAGCGCCATGAGGGGCGCTGGTCAATGGTGTCTCCAGGTGGGCGTCATGAGCGACGCAGTCAAGGAAGAGCTACGTACGTTAGATACGAGAAGTCAGGTGATCCCTGTGGCACACACACACACACACACACCAAACGTTCACGCCCTCCTCCCAACCCGCACGAATTTGTCACCCAAATAACAGGAATGTCAACATCGGCCACTGAGGGAGACGAGAAATAGATCTGGAAACTCGCGGGAAAAATGCCATTCCTACCACCACAAGTGATTATCTGGCTGATGGTATGAAGGATGGTGTAGCCTGATGGATGCTGCCACTACCCCCCTAGGTAATTTTTGGTTACGATCGTCTGGCCCTTGACGGACCTTACGTAAGGCCAAAGGTCAAGCCATCGTAACCATGGGTCGTGCTCAAGGATGGAGACATCTCGCTCAAAAGACGAATATGTTCTTTAGCTTTTTAACAGCCACTAAATCCACCAAGATCCAGGCCCCTCCCCCAGCGATGTGTATACGTTGAGTGGAATAAATTCAGGCCTCTTCCCCCGTGATGTGCATACCTAGGGTGGAATAAATCCAGTTCTCCCCTAATGATATATATATATATATATATATATATATATATATATATATATATATATATATATATATATATAGACAATTAAATCCAGGCCCCCTAGCGATGTATAGTGGAATAAATCTATAAATTCCCCGACCCGTCCATGCCATGTTTACCTGCTAACCTCGTTTTCTTTACCTCCTTCGTCAAAACTCGCTTTCTATTTATAATTTCTGTCGGAAACAAAACAAAAAGAAAAAAAAAACTCGCCTTAGATACCAGGAGAGATAGAGTGCGGCACCGACCCCACACCAACATTACCACCTCCAGTGCAAATGGTTGACGTCAGAGAGGCGGAGCGACAGACCCTTCGTGAGGAAGGCTGCAGTACACCAGCAATTACGGCCATCGCTTGCCACATTGCAACCTCCCAGCCTGGACACGTCAGCCCAGGAGGATCACCCGCACACAGCCATGATTGATGACCGCGCCATGATTGGTGCATCAACACAGAAAACACAATACACGTCTCTATGGCCACAAGACCATGACTGTCAACCTGGGTATGACGACTTGATCCCTTGAGTACGATAACTGAAGTCATCGTACCGTGGAGGTCTAATAGTCGTACTCGAAGAATTATGAGAAGCAGCAACACCAGTCTGAGGCCCAACCTATAACTATGAATGGATGGAGTTATATTGTCTATATCATGCGGATGATACAGACACACGCATCATGACAACGACACATAAATCTGTTAAAGTATAAACGGAACAACAGTTGTAACCTGAGGAAGAATAACAAATGTGTGATAATCACTTACAATGATACATCATCATCAAAATGACTTCCCACTCACGGTGTTAACACTTGCTGGTCATCTACAGATAAATAGACAGATAGATAAACAGACAGACAGACAGATAGATAGTTCATTGAATATATGTTAATCCATTATTTATCAGCTTCTTGCTGATATTCTCAACCTGTCTAACGAACCTCTCATACTGCTCAGGTATGAGCATAACACAGCTGGTCGCCCCATGTATACCATGTCCCTCCCATTCGCTCTATCCTGTGCACACCTAATACCTACATCCGGACAACTACAACCCCACAAGCAGACAAATACAACCCACACAACCACACCTGACCATAAAACCCGTGTGTGGGCTTTTGTGTGTGTATATGTGTGTGTGTGAAGGGAGGGGGCTTAGTCCTGGCATGTTTCACGGTCGTTACCATAACTCAGAACACCGTGCACACTGCAGCCACGAACAGCGTGGTAAACCAACCATTTTACTGCCTTTGGTTGCTAAAACCTCTGTGGGTTATGGTCGGTAATCATATACTCACGACCCGGTCGTTCATCACAATCACATTTTCACTAACATACACACACACACACACACACACACACACTCTGCCGTAAGGGTAATGTTAGTGTGTTGCACCGTCGTACGACCATGTGTAAGAGTTGCAGTGTGTGTGTGTCATTTCGCTCAGGTCAGTGCGAGCGTTGTGCGCTTCCGTAAGTATGACATAACTGGACGCGACTCGAACCAACGTTCTTGCATTTCCAAAGTGAGAGCAGAGGGCGGGTGTGCCGACCATGTCACTGGAGTGAGTCACACGCTCCCTGGGTGTCACTGGTGAAGGTCGCCCGAGGAAGGGCGTCACACATGTCAAGGCTCTCCAGGATGACCAGCGTCCGCTGTCACACAGACGCTCACCAGGCACCTCCACCCGACACACACTGATGCTCACCCTGAGGCACGCCTGCGTCTCCCCTCGACCTCCTGCTGGAGCACCTACAGCTAACATCCTTCCAACAGTCGCCGTCGTTAATAAAATATATATCCTGCACCTCTGACGTGTGAGGAAATTGAGACATGTGGCACGAGGGACTGGTGAGGAGGTGGTCCTTCGCCCCACACGTCAGGCAGTTATTCCTGGACAGTAACATTTTCAGCTTGGTGATCAACGTTACCTGGACAGAAGATAAACAGACCCAGGCATGAGACAGTTACTTATGATACACGTGCGTGTGACGGTGACGTGACGAGTTAACTCCTGTGATCGAGTGAACACAATGGTGAACCTGGTGGTTATTATACTGCTCCCCAGTAACATACAGGAGTACAACCATCACTTGTGGCCAGGGACTGGACGGAGGTTGACACAGTAATCACCATTTCACGCGTGGTCGCTGGGAAGGCGGGCAGTGCTTCACATTTTACTCTTTTGCCAGTAACGTTACTCACACTCACTCTGTCTGTCTGTCTGGGGATGACGTCATCTGAGCAGGTGTGACTGCTGACGTCATCTGAGCAGGTATGACTGCGGACACTAAAGTACAGTAGGTTTTACAGAGCAGGACTGACGGCTATGTATATTGAAGACAGCCAATGTTCAAGTCACCTGAAGGAACATATGTTTTTGCTTTATTTTCGCCTTCCTCAACCTTCGTCCTCCTCACCGTCATCATCTTGAAGGTCAAGTATTTGCACCATTTCGACTTGGGGTTGACCGACTTGAGAGTTGGTAAGCACGTTGTTGCCTGGGTTCAATACATCCAACTTTTGTAGAATTTTTATGAGGTCTTTTTAAGGATTTTAGGGGGTCACAGGACAAACAACAACAAGATGTATAAATTGAGCTTTTTTTTTTTAACCTTACAATGTCAATGAACTGAGAGAACACACAGCGGACATAGTGACATGACATTTGTGAACCGACCCGCCTTCCATTTAGTGGCATTTAGTCATATTTCAGCCAGGCTTCATAAAATTTAACAAACGTGTCTTTCTACTTGACATACGCTGTGCGTATTTAAGGTTTGTGATATAGCTTCTTTAGGCTCATATCTAAAATTCAAAGATAACCCAAAATGCACAAGCAATATTTTTTTCCCGTTACTATCTGGCCATATGTAAGTCAAGGGCTGTGAAATGTGGCACAAAGGCGTCTTCCCACGTAACCCACATAACAGATATATGGCCATCATCATCCTATAGAAATGGAAGATTACCAGAAATTACTGTTTTCCCGCAAAACCAAAACTGTTTCAACCAAAGTTGCTTCAAAAGTAACAGACAGATATGTTTCAACATGCCATATCAAAATTCACTGAGGGGTCAAACTGCACATTTTCTGATTCTGGCTCGCTTTTCTGAAGTATTTTAATCAATATCTTGAGACTCTTAGTAACTCCTACATCCTCTACACAAGTCTCCCCCCCTCAAAAATATATTCCAGGCGTACATTGTATACAGCGGGAGGAACAATGCGTTCCATTGCGAATTTTGCTTTCTAGATACTACTTAATGTTGTGTGGTACCGAGAAACATTTGCAGCTTTACGTCATCGAGGCATAACACTCCCGTTTAAGATTCACTTGGAACACGATATGGAATACCTGACCCGCGAACGTAGCTGCCTGGCTTACTACCATGACCACTGCTAACATCACTACCACAAACATCACCACTTTATACCACCACCAAGTTAATAACGTAATGCCTACCTGTGGCTCATGATAATCTCGTGATGGTAATTCAAGGCCATTGTCATGTATAATGAGAATATGTTTTATGGATTAGGGTGATCGTGTGGGCTGTGCTGGTATTAATACCAGGTATCCTCGTGATACAAACATTACCTCCGCGTTAATGACAATTGACAACATACACCGCCTTTATTTCTGGGAAGGAACATTGTTTATCATCTTGGGCACAAGTAACATGGAGATGGTGATGACATACAGATGATAGCGGAGTGGAGGAGGGTGGTGAACGAATACTCGCGACTCTCGTGACGTGACGGATTTGATTTGTGCTGATAACCCCGGGAAATATACTGTGCACACCATGATCATACTGTGAGCGGTAGCGCAAAAGGATTACAGGGGTCACAAATGGTCTTAGTCAGACCCCAGTGGGTTGATATCACATAAGACGCTACAATTCAGTGCTCCACCCACCCTGTGTGAGCTAGGCTCTGGCAATGTCCGGCTCCAAATGCGCGTGTGGGTGATGCAGACCATGGGGTAGGCGAGGCTTCGCTCTGGTATCTCCAGGTACGTGTTAGGATGTGATGTAATGTGATGTTATGCAGCGTCGTTTGGAAACACCAGAACACATTTCACATCGTACTTGGCTCTCTCGTTCCCAAATGCAGAGGAAGCGTGTATGTTTCTATTTCGTTACTCGTGTATGTAACTCGGAGTGTGTTTGATAATTATTTATGTTACGGGGAGAGCGTTTTACATTCGTGTTGCACCAACTCTTAACATTGTATAAATGTATCACGTCTTCTGCACACACACACACACACACACACACAAGCCAAGTACCCAATTATCGACTAGCCCAGAGCGGATGATGAACAGCTGGGTTGGGTGGAGGCCGATTGTCAAGTACCCTTTCCTCTCTCCCACCTCTTCGTCTTCTCAACCACCGTGTGTGTGTGTGTGTGTGTGTGTGTGTGTGTGTGTAAATGACATCTGCTGAAGTCGACCCAAACCTCACTGCTAGGTTCGACCAGGAGGAATGTTGGTGTTCCCCACTCGGACCCCCTCCAGACTTCACTAGAACCTGACAAATTAGGATAGTTTAAGCGAGGCATTTATGTTTCTGGGAATTACGTAAAGTAAGACAAAGCGGAGTTAGTACTGGTAATATCACTGCTGCCTGTAAACTGTCGGCACCATAACGGTGACAACTGCTGCATGTATGTTATCTGTGAAACTTTCCAGTTCGCAAGTTGTTGCCTCATGAATAAATAGACAACGCTTGGTTTGTTGATGGTGTGTGTCTGTGTGTGTAACGAAGGGTAAACTCATAATAAGAGCCTGGTACACTGTGGACCAGCAGTGGTTGATGGTGCCTGGTCCAGTACTCCTGGCAAACACTGGACCAGCAGTGGTTGATGGTGCCTGTTCCAGCCACCATCAATAACTGAAGTGTTTCCTCACCAAGAGCCCATCAACACGATGGTGCAACCCTTGAACACGACGATATTACCCTTGGCTATGGGGAGCTGCCCTTTGACCTGACCCCCTACGGTTCAGGTCACAGGCTTTACCATCATAACCAAAGGTTTAATATTCTTTACAAAAGGAGACTGAGCAGTACTCGCAACACGAATATGTTCCCAAGTCAGATCAATCTTCTAACCACAGAGTTCCACCCAGAAACCAAACCCCTAAAAGGCCGATCACAACACGCAATAAAAGAAAACTACATAACAACGATTCCTGCCAGCATTATACACACCAAACTTTTATCTTCAAGATCCCTTCTCACGACCAATTATTCTTCCATCATCTGTTTGCAAAGTGCTTCGTGCAAACTTGGAGGGAGGCACGACGGAGGGGTAGCGTGTATGCTACTCTGGTAAATAATACATATTATCCTTCCATCTGGCTAAAGGCCGGCGGGCTGGTGTCGGCACATGTCGCCCCAACAAACAACCTGGCTTCATACCACCTCCGCTCCTCACCTCCACCTCAAACAGACACGGCTTGGATAACTGCCTCCCAGACTCAGGTACCACGGAACACCACCTTCCGGTGACACAGGACGCCTGAGGCTCGCTCACTCGGCCAACCTCCTGCTTCACCATCCCAGTGGTGTCCTCCTGATGATAACCTCGTCACAGACCATCATGTGTTTGGCCACCTGTTGGAGACGTACTCTGATGGGCATGGACACATCTACTTCCTCGGAGAATTAGTGAGAGATCCACAGGGCACTGGCGTACCTTCATAACTTATATCACGGCCTGATCCTATCTGATTCAAAAGGTCTCAGTTCTCTTAACTATGCTAAACAAAAAGGTAATGTTACTGGCACAGTGCACAAACCCTACGTTCTTAGGATTCCTCCTCACCCATCATGGTCATCTATTTAAAGTAATGACCACATCTCTGGTGGACACCGTCTGGTCATGAACACCACCTGCTACTCCCCAAAAGCAGTGCACTAAGGCAGCAGGTCAACCCCTATGGACGAGGCGTCCCTACCCTACCCTACCCTTTGCCAGCAAAGCAAAACTGGAGTTGGAGTCTCAACTCCTGTGAAATTAGCTCCTACTAAACTAGCTACGCTGTGTGTACAGTTCCTCCCTGTGAATATAAGGTTAAAGTTTATGACAAAATAGTTAAGACATGATCAGACAGACACCTTTTATGGACTGCTGAAACAAACTAAAATCAACAATCTTTACACATATCATGACATCTCCACTGTAGTTACTATGATAATTCATGGAGTCTGAAAAAAATAATGAGGCCAGTGTGCAACCAACTTGTATACAATGCATGTTCCGGAGCAACTGTGGAGGCAGGAGCTATGATATTAAGAGCGTCACAATCCTAACATGCTAACCAGCAGTTACCGTAATGCTAATTACCCGACATATACTCTACATATGTGGGAAGGAGAGAGACCTTGAGCAAGGCAGCAGGGGCGAGGCTCAGGCCTGCCTGGCGTGTGTGTACGAGACACGAGACACGAGATTGGTTGTGGCGACCCTGACAACTGACACTAACGGTGAGCTGACGACACAACGGGGCTAACTGTGAGGCAATAACAAAACGGCGCCAACAGTGAGCTGACGACACAACAGTGCCGAACAGTGAGCTGACAATACAACAGTACTAATGGTGAGGTGACAGTGAACTGACAACACTTGAGGTAGCTGACGACACAACAAAGCTGACAATGAACTGACAACACGGGCCAGAGGAAAGCTAGAGTCCACGGTCACGTGACGTAAGAACACAAGACTGTGTGCGGGACCTGATCAGTCTGCCATCAACATCAAACACTCGGGATTCTCACAACACTGCACGTAGCTCGCTAACATACAGGTTCAGCCGTAACACAATGAACTAGTAAGAAACACCACACTCGCTGCTCCACACAATAAGACAGGGATAAAATAAAATAACTTGTCTACAATACTATCTCTACTGTCCATATGTATCTCTACCATTTATATGTATCTGTACTCTCTATATGTATGTAAGTACTGACTGATCCAGTCCGTAGTATGTGTCACTATATAATCTATACATGGGTCAATCTGCCCAGCCGTGTAAGTAACCGAAGACACACACTGCCAGCATCGTGTGCTCCTCACACTGTGTGTGTGTGTTTTAGTACTGTAAAGCCTGTAGATGCTGCTGCTCTCGTCCACAGCTGAGTTGCACTGTTCCCAGACACGAAGAGACAAGCCGAAAGCAAGACTTGGACGACATCCAACTCTGGCGTCCGCAGGTCATGAAAATATAAGGATCAAACTTCTAGTATTTTGCCAGCGGCAGCAGGAGGAGTAAGACCCAAGTCTCGCATGGCATTCTCTTCCTCAACACGAGACAAAACTTGGAGTGAGCGTGAATGTGTTCTAACGGCGGAGGTACGGGAGTGAGGATGAGGTAGGCTAGCCGCCACACATACCACCTGCCCAGGAGGAGGCCGGCCGGTGCTAGCAACTGGTGGAAGCGTCTGTTGTTGTGGATAATAACGAAACAAGGACGCGCTGCCCAGACAACCACACCTCTCACACCTGACACACTCCCTACACTCACCCTCCTCCACCTCTCTCTCCCTCAACTAGCCTGTGTCCACAGTTAACTTCAGGATTAAGTAATGAAAATGAAACATACGAAACAAGTCTGGCAGTGGCTGTACCAGCATTAACACACTATCATTATTATTATTATTATTGTCGTTGTAGTTGTTACTTATATTGTTGTTTTTGGTTCTCTTTTGAAGCATGACAATGTCTTCTGCTTTAGTTAATCTTAATGTAGATTTTCTGGCTAAGCTTTGGGTGGCCTTGTTGTGTCACTGCTTTACTGTGTTAATGCTGGTACAGCCACTGCCACAGACTTATGTTTCGTATGCTTCATTTTCATCACTTAATCCTGAAGTTTACTGTGGACACAGGCTAGTTGAGAGTGGGGGGGGGGACAAGATAAATGACAACACAGATGAACGAACGGGATTAAGCATTAGAAATAACGATATATACTGGCAATTACGAGAGATGAGCTTGAGGAAACAATAAAGGACGAGGACCAATACCTCACACACTGGCATTCAACACATCATCATCATCATCATCATCGCACACGAACATAAGACTGAACAGCTCGGGCAAGAACGTCACTCATTGTCATATGGTTAAAGTGCCAGCGGACAAATGAGAGGACTTTGAATGTTAAAGACGGGAATGACTCGAATGTTCACAAGAAAATGATATCACCACAACTAGATGTATCATCCTATCATCAGACGTGAGCAACAAACATGGCTGATGTCTGGGAATTATGTAGAAACATTAACACGATTTAATGAAAACGTCAACACGGATGGACCACTGACCATCTTCTGAACCACAGCCCATCAAACAACCCGCTTAAAGGAACGTTTCCACGCTGTCCTAAAAAGCTTTTGAAGGCCATTATAAGCAGGCTGGAGCTGGTATAAACCCTGATATACCTTTCCTTATCCTGGACATAAAAATGGTAAATATCTTTATTTATAAACATAACTTACAACTATTAAACCTTATAGCTATCTATCACAACAACGTGATGTCGTGAGGTTTAGCATAGGATACAAGATCATGAGGTTAATGCTAGTACAGCGAACAAAGCTGGCCGGTTTAACAAGGTTCTCAGCCAGATCAATGCTGGTAGCCAGTGAGGAATGAGGTGAAACTGGGATCAGCCAGAGGGCAAGACTCACGGGAGACGCAGGTCGAGAAGGAGTACCAGCAGCCCTTCTTCCGGATGGTCTCGTTGTTCTCGTACTCGTAGGCGTCGACGGCCGTGCCTCCTCCAGGAGAGCCAGGGCAGCCCTGTCCCCAGGCCTGCCGGTTGGAGCCATTGGTGTCGGGGCGCTCCAGCTCACTGGCCGGGTTGCTCATCTTGCCTCAGGTGACACGGCTGCTCCTCCTGCACCAGAGATAACATACAGCCTTAGACAACTGATCCTGCTGCAGGACAAACACTCTATGATCAGTGACGTCAGGTTTCAGGGTGTTAGGTATTGTGGACACTGTCATCACTGTCACTCATTACCTTGGAAGACATTCTTGGAACAGACTCACTCTGCTATGATCGGAGACATACTCAGAATTATACCAGTTATATCACGTAACGCGTGTTATTACGTATCCTGTAAATTATAAACCCTATATCTAATGCAGCCTTAACCTTAAATGTACAATAACCATTATCAGTTTACTCTGTACACTGCATGCCTTTATGTCCAATGTGATTCCCCCCCCCCCCCACCCCCCCTCCTCTTCCATGCACTTCAGTACATCTGTACATCATGAATTTTGTATTGGAACAGTACACTGTGATACTTGTGTAACATATGTACTACATCTGTGTGCTACCTTTCTGTGTATCACACTGATGCTGTGGACGTTATTACCTCCTTTTGATGGGATTTGGACCTTCTGGGCCCCTGGGCCAACTTGGGGCCGCCTGCCGCCTTCCATGTTGATCTATTGTACCTAACGTACGCTTCGTCCATGCCTACACCTACATCCTGCTACTGGACTCATTGTAAGCTCTATGCTCGCCTCCATCAACACCCTGCTATTATACTAATTGTACGCTCTGTGCTTGCCTCCATTTACACCCTATTATTGCACCCACTGCTCTTTGCCTGCAACCACCTACTCCTTGCTAAGTGCCTTTCACCCGCACTGTCAAAGAAGCGTTTTGTTTATGTGTACTCAATCAATGCCTCTCAGATCCAAAAATCTCAAACAAGTGACCCTTTGTGAGGTTAGTCAACACACTAACTCAAACAATTGACTGTAAGGTCAAACACTACGGCAATTCACATGACTGTTCTCGCGGAACAAACATCATACTTGCTCAATATGTACGGCCAAAAATCCCACTAGATCGCTTAACTGGATCTCCAGTGGGGCAAACCACAACAGCTCACAAATTTTCTTAAAAATGTGGCTTTTTCCAGCGCCAAACAACAAAGCCAGACTGCACACTTTCTCATACTATAGGACCAAACATTATACTACGGCACACAGCTGACCTTAAGCAAGGCCATGCACCATAAAGGACTAGACTGATAAGCAAGAGCATACACCATACTGAGTCACACGACTGACCCTAAGAAGACCATACATCATGCTAGATCATACAGCTGTCTTAAGAGAGGACATATACCATATCAAGTCACACGGCTGACCTTAAGCAAGGCCATCCACCATACTGAGTAACACAGTTAACCTTAAGCATGACCATACAACATACTATGTCACAGATGACCTTAAGCATGACGTACACCATACTATGTCACACAGTTGATCTTAAACAGGGATATATATTATACAAAAATATATGTCTTTAAGCAAGGTCATACACCATACAAAGCAAGACTGTACACCATACGATGTCACACAACCTTAAATAAGGCTATACACTAAACAGTCACACACCTGACCTTAAGCAAGACCATACACCATTCTATGTCATAGCTGACCTTAAATAAGGCTACATAATATACAAAGTCACACAGCTGACCTAAGCAAGGCAATGCACCATAAGCCACACAATGACCCTTCAAACTTCTAAAGGATCATTTTTGAGAGATCCTGAGGATCCAGTCACAACTCATATCAAGCAGCTACACTAACGATTGTATTTGTAAAGGTGACATGTTGATAAGGACTCAAATAAAAATCCTTCATAAAAGAGTACAGATCCTAAGCTCCAGTGGCAGAACATGTAATCTAACACTACAGTACCAAGATTATAGTTCTACCTTGAGGACTCAGAAGATACTTTATCTAACCTGTAAGGCTTTTAAAAATCTTACATAGTACTTTATCTCAATCGAAAAAAATACTGCAATAATATGACTCAATCTTTTCTAAAAGGGATTAAGAATATTCTGCAGGCACACACTTGCTAATTTGCAAATGGCATACGACAGCCTCTCGTGACTACGTAGGTGACATTTCCTCAAAGCTTCAATGTACGTATCATTAATCCTTTATCCCGCAATCAAAACATAATTCTTGCCTCACACAGTGGTTCTCTCATTGGCATTTACCTCAAAAAATCTGTATAAACCATATTTCAACGTAAAGGCTCGGACAGAAGACAGAGTAATTAGCAGGGAGCAACCAATTTGACGAATTAACCTGATGCAGTTACTTACACTGAAAAATAAATTAACTAATTGTCATCCAGAAAACTTATAGTAACGTCAAGAATGTTACAAAAAATGTCAACACGGATTTCCCTATAGTTTTCGTTAACATTCAAGTCTATACGCGTTAACATACCTTCCTATATGAAATGGGTATCTACCTACATGTCCGAAATTTCATGAACCAAATATCCAATTGGTAATGCGTAAAAACATACAAACCAATGTGCCAAGGATTTTAGATAATACCTCATGTACGGTATATATTCAGCGATACTCGCGTCACTGCACGAGGCTAAACGAAGCCTATTGCTTCAGCCAAGCATTGTCAAATATGAAGAAACTTTCTCGCCACTTGTACTTTTGGTGGGTTAAGTAACCTCTATCAGACTTCATACCGCTTTTTAGAAACCAAAATCTGAAAATTAGTACATCTTGTTTTAGGTGTCAGCTTTTTGTTGTTATTGTAAAATCGTCGCTGTGGAATACTGTACGTCATAATCAAATACAATGGCGGTATTTTCTCGAGATTGTAACGTGCTTTGGTACCACAACCTGAACACATGACAAAACATTACTGATTATGATGACATCCCATTTTTAAATGAAAACCTAGAATACCGCTAAGGACTTACACTTAACAGGGTAAATTATCGGAATACGGATTTCCCGAATACTGACTATAGCTAGCCATCTGGTGTAATAAAAAAACAGAAATCTGTACCTTCATAGGAGTGCTTCTTCTCTAACCCTCACGACTTGCTGTCTTATCTCTCATGATAACAGGCAAAGGTATTTCTTATCTAGTGTTCGTAGAGCAGGAAGGGGAATGCTGTAGTAGTTAGAATACTGGTGCAAACCAAGAACTAATTGTTTGTCCTACAACTCCTTTATCAAAAGTTTGCTCCAAATAATTTTGCCTTCATTTCTCCAATTATATCATTTACCTATCAGATCTATAATACAATACATAAGCTTACAACTCTGATTCCTACCCTGGAGACAGCAATCACTGCCTGTAACACTGAAGCATGAGACAATTCCTAGCACATTTCAATATTGATAGTTTCAATACCTTATGCTGTCGAAATATTTCAGTAAACATACTTTAAGATAGCTTCACAATGCACCTGCTGATTCTTATCACGCTAGAAATATTTCTTTATTTTCATCTATACTCGTTGTGTCTACCACAGATGAAAAATATATTGCTAACAAAAATATCATAATCATTTATGACGTCGTAATAATGTATCGGAATCGGCGGTATCAATCACTTTTATCAAAGATGGTTATCATTACAATTTTGGCCGATACTTTATATAAAAATTAATTATAATGGATAAGAATGACATTGAAAATTTTTATTTTTTCTTACAATATGCAGCATCTTTTATCTATAAACTATATAATCTAATTGATTTCAACCGTCTACCATTCCTCATATAAAGATGAGTGTGAAATTTAAGGCAGATTTAAGACACTGTAATAAGTATTTGTTTTTTGGTTTCTTTGCACATTTTTCTTTATACATGAAAATACGAAAATGAGATTAATCTAGCTGTTTTTATACATCCACACTTATAGTTTGAAAACACCAAATGAAATTACGGAGAAAAAAAAATCATCTTTTACCATCTCTATTTCTGTACATGACTACAGCAGGGAATAAGCATGAGTTCATATATCATGATCTAATCACATGATCAGCCAAAATACAATATCTTTGTAATCATGTTTTTACCTTTTATAAATATTGTATAGCATGGTAAACATTTCATCACGATGTGATTTTCTATCCTTACTTGAAGTAGACAAATCTCTATTTTTTCTCACTTTTCAAAGGCATCGGTGTCGGCTAATATTTTGGTATCGGAACATTGCTAGGTATAACCATATCTCAATTAACTTCATGTCCTAATTCACCATCACAATTATTAAAGGATAATACATGTGGAAAAATTTTTTTCTGTGCAATGTCAGTCACTTTACGCAAAAAAATATTCATATTTCTTGATATGAACTCCATCTAACTCGAAAGGATATCCTAAGATTATAAAACTGATTTGCATGAGTTTTAAAACTACTTAGTGGCACAGAATAAATCCCACTGAATCAGACAACCTAACTCATGCCAGACTGGGAATTCATATCAACTGAAATACAACCTAACGGTAGTGGGCAGGAAGCTGACAAGAAACATATTTATTTGTATAACAGTAGCATAATTCACACTCTGTGAACTAACAAATCTGATTTTGACTACGTCTGTTTATCTTCGTATTCTTGAATGTACTACTCTTGATCACCGAATATCTCAGTTTTACGTCACAAGTGCTTGAAACCTCTTAACATGCATATAAGGTAAATACGTAAATTTACAGAAACACTTTTATCCATCGACTTATGCCGAAGAAAACTGTCAAACTATCGTTTCACTCAGGCTTAAAGTTGAGTAATAGTTTCGCAAAAAAAAAAAAAAAAAAAAGGGTAAAGAGTTGAAGCAGAGGGACATTGTGGGGCAAAACAGGAAACAAAAAGTAAATAGCCTAATCTAAAATCACATCAGAGTAATATCAAACATGCAACTTTATATCCTAGGTAGTACAACTCTGCAACAAATACACGTTTTATACTACAATCATAATCGTGATTAATCGGAATCTATCAACATGAACACTAAGTATTAGTATATGTCTTCTACTTTGCTGCAAGATAGAAATAATTTTATCCAAGAGAAATACTATGTTGCAAGATAGAAAAAACTTCATCCACGAAAAAAAATAAGTATCATAATGATCAAATTTTAGTTGTTTCTTTTATCAGCTATTTGTAAACATTCACATCTCCATAACATGCATCGTAAAACTGTAATTAGTACTCTTTCAGCTTTTACCAACACTTACTGGTAGGCAAAAGACACCGAAGTGGAGCGACAGTGGTGGCAATAGCCCGTGTGATGGTGGTGCGTGTCTGCCACTGCAACAGTGCTTAGCTGTCAGGTCCTCGGGCCCCACCACAAGAGGAACCTGCGCTCCTCCGTTCGTCCAAACAACGCGCCCTTTCACCAGAGAACCATAAACATTGCATCTCAAAGCTTGTTTTGACTTTGCCTTCGTTTTCGTTTATTGTTTTGATTTCTCTTGCATAGAATTAGTATCTTTGGCTATTAATATCTTTATGTATCAATTTATCCAAAATTAATAACATATATTCTAAAGTATATACTCTGGGATCAAAGATAAAGATAGAGTTAAATTTTAGTTATACATAGTTGAAATTAAAGGAGAACCGTATCCATGACAACAGGAACGCGGTCTGGCGGGGATTGCCAGCGCGAAATTGAAATAGTTTGTACAATCGAATCCTAAGAAAGAATCGCCAGTCTTGATACTAAACACATACTCGCTTGTGATTTGTTAAATACGTTGGCATTCTTATCACAGACATGATACGAAAGACAGCAACTCTGCTTACTCTATTTTAATTCATCCACTTTCTATAAAATAAATCTGAAGATCAAGCTGTAAAAATAACTCGTAAGTACAAACAATTTTGACACTATGAAGAAATGAAATATTTCCATTACTTATATTGAAAGCATGGTATTTGTTCAAAGGACTTACTGATCAGGTACACTAAAAAAAAGGAATGAACTTTCAAATATATTGCTAGGGAACTATACTGAGTTGAAAGTATCTTATGCCTTCACAGCTGTTCGCATTGAACCTCTAAGCGTTATTCTCTAATGTTTCCTTTAATAATCGAATACCAATACAGGGTTATCTATACAATGACCTACACTATTGCCTTTCAATCAAACATGAAATAGGTATGAATAAAATTACCACACCAGCTTATATTCTGACGTTGTACCCAATCATATCGAATCAATACTCCGCGTCTAGCATACACGTACGTTAATCTACATAATCTGTATATATAATGAGAATCAAATGTCATTATATCTTGCCTAAAATATTGAAAATATGAATTAGGCGAGATATAGTAGGTCTGGCTTCCCGATCCCTGCAGTGGCGCCTGCTCTCCGGGCTCCCCAGCTAGAAACGAGCCGCTCCCCTCCATGACGTCATACAACAAACCAACCAATCAGCAGCCGTTATTGGGGTGCGCATCATCCGGGACCTGCTGGAATCCACTGGTCGGGGAGTCGCCATTTTGAGGGTGTCGGAGAAACTGCAGGGGTACCGGCTCGACTCCAGGAGACAGACTCGCTCATCTGCTGGCAGACCGATAGTGCGACAGAGATGGAAGTGTATATAGAGCCAACACAAGTGCCACAGGATGCCTTGGCTGCGGCGGCGCAACTTGAGTTAGGGGGAACACCTCAGACCCTAACCATCCGACGACCTTTCAATCCCGTAGCCCACGAGTTGGACGCTAATTTCCGACTGACACGATTTGCGGACCTGAAAGGATGAGGGTGTAAGGTCCCTCAGGAGGTGCTCACGCGTCTCCTGGAGGGGCTACAAGATGACGGGACAGGCCACGAACACGATCATGCTGCACATTTCATGCACATGCCCATCACTCGGATCGGTGAGTCCAGCCAAAACTCGTTCTAAGTTGAGGTATGCACGTGTCCCGCCAAATTTCAAACGACTCTTGCTGTGTAAATATCAATTTTTTCCCTGTGTGTAATTTTTATTAAGCTTTATTAACCGGTTTAATTATGTTTTCGACTCGCAGATAGGACTATAGTATAACGTTATCAGATACCGTGAGAGATACGCCTGTCTAACCCGTACTATATATTATAGCTTCTTCACTTGTATATGTTCTGCCTCTACCGTGGTTGTTGCTCATATTTTTCTAATTCAATAAGAAGTAGAATATATCAGTAACAAATATTGTTACTCTAGCGGCACACAATAAACTAGGGAATAAAGTTCACGCTATCGGGGTTGAGGGTCCATCTCATGAGAGGTGGCAGCGGTCACCACGTGAGCAGCATTATCAGCGGTCGCTCGTCATCATATAATAACCTTAACTCTTATCCTCATCCAACTCATGCCATATCGTGTACTTTTGGTATATATATATATATATATATATATATATATATATATATATATATATATATATATATATATATATAATGCAGGTACACAAGCAGCGAGTATACATGACATGTAGGTATATATATATATATATATATATATATATATATATATATATATATATATATATATATATATAAAGATTCATGCTTGATAATATATGCCTCAGGACCATTTTTCTAAGCAAGATTCATTTACCTTGGAACTCTTGCACTCCCAAGGTTGCGCTACTTCAAGTAGCAGGGAAATGATGGTCGCCATTGCTGGAGTGAAGTTCATTGACGAGACTACTACCAAGATATAACGCAGACGTAGTCCAGGAACACTTAGGAGTGTGTGTGTGTGTGTGTGTTTGAAGCGGCCGAGGGAACCCATGGAATTGGTCTGTGTGGCCTGGTTGTGGATAGCGGGCTGTGGTTTCGGTGCATCGCACATGAAAGTTAGAGAATGGACGTGAGTGAATGCATCTTTTTTTTTTTTTTTGTCTTGCGCTAACTCGTAAACGCGGGAAACTGCGAACAAGATTAAAAACACATAATACATACATACATACATACATACATATATATATATATATATATATATATATTATGATTAAAATTACCCCAGTATCAATTTCTATGAAAGTCTTGGTTTTCCCGTTCCTTTTTAAAGGCTCCTGCAGCCCATGGCTGCGCTACTTACAGTAGCAGAGAAATGTAGACTCCTTTGGAGTGAAAGTTCTGTGGTAACACTGTACACACAATGATACAACCTCGTCAAAGGTGACTTTTCACTCGCGGTGTAACCTTGAGCAGACAATCCGGTGTGCGTGTGTTTGAGGACATGTGGTGTGAGGTGGTTTGATCGAGTAAGTAATGAAAGGGTAAGAGAGATGTGTGGTACTAAAATGTGTGTGGTTGAGAAAGCACAAGAGGATGTATTGAAATGGTTTGGACATATGCAGAGAATGGGTGAGGAAAGGTTGACAAAAAGGATATGTGGGTTAGAGGTGAAGGAAACAAGGAGGAGCGGGAGACCAAATTGGAGTTGAAAGGATGGAGTGAAAAAAGATTTTGAGCGATCGGGGTCTGAACATACAGGAGGGTGAAAGACATGCAAGGAATGAAGTGAATTGGAACGATGTGGTATACCGGGGTCGACGTGCTGTCAATGGACTGAAAAAGGGAATGTGAAGCATCTGGGGTAAACCATGGAAAGGTCTGTGGGGTCTGGATGTTGATAGGGAGTTGTGGTTTCGGTGCATTACACATGACAGCTAGAGACTGTGCACGAATGTGGCCTTTTATGTCTGTTTTCCTGGCACTACCTCGCTGAAGCAGGGGGTAGCGATGCCGTTTCCTGTGGGGCGGGGTAGCGGCAGGAATGGATTGAAGGCAAGCAAGTATGAATATGTACATGTGTACATATGTCCGTGTATGTATATGTTATGTATATGTGGGTACATGGGTGTTTATGTGTGTATGTGTATACGAGTGGATGGGCCATTCTTCGTCTTTCCAGGCGCTACCTCTCTGACGCGGGAAAAAGCGATTATGTAGTATTATAATAATTACGATAATATATATATATATATATATATATATAATATTGTGTGCGCGCGCCCGCCTATAGGGACTCCTTTGGAGTCGGAACTTCTGAGGTAAGACTGTAATCCCACTGATACAGCCTCGCCAAATATGACATTTTACTCGTGTTACATCGAGCTAGTGGAGATCAGTGACGTCAGGTCTTCATAAGACACCCACTGCATTTACTTATTAAAAGCATCAACCAGATGCCTTTAGAACACTAACTAGCACCAGATTTGGAAAAAAAATAATTTGCACACAATTAATCTGCTCCACATTAAACTGTGTCTCATGCTTAGTATTCCACCCTCTCATTAGCAAATCCAGCAAAGCTGCATACCACATATCACATGTAGTACTCTCAGTACAGGTGTACCTGGCTGTCTTAATGGCCTCATTAGCGTAAGTCAGTCACTGGCCTCATTAGCCTAAGTTCATCATTCAATAAAGTAAACGCAATTTCAATTCCAGGTATTGGAATGGATGCAAGTGTAACTCCACTGCGTCATGGTGGCCTTTCTCTAGTGCAGACAACCGACTTCTTCTATCCGTTGGTTGATGATCCATACATGATGGGTAAGTATAGGTGTACACTCAGTATATCAGATATCTGGGCATGATTTCTTCTGATTCCATAGGAATCGTAATTGAAATAGGATTTCATCTGTAATCAATGACCCCAGTGCACTTGACAGAGATGATAGAACAAATGAGACATTGGTACCCATTTTCTTGAAGTAATAAACCCTAAATGGTATGATGTCTCTTACCCAGCCATCCTGGAGTAATCTTAAGAGGCTTATTACCCCTGGTGAGTTGGGACATTGGTCAACCAAGCTGTTAGCAAAGGCGTATCAAGTGGGGAACAATGTGTGCGACCCCTCCCTTTTTTTTTTTTTTTTTTTTTTTTTTTGAGCCGGGCAATTTTCAAAAAACTTAATAATAATGGTGATTTATACATCTTTACAATTATTTTGAACCATGTAGTCACTCAAAAGGATATATATATATAAATGTATGTACAGTGGAATTAAGTTTCATTGATCTATTATTATAAATCACTGAAGCAGTTGAATATGCATACACAATAATTATTCTTCCTTTTGAAGGACTAAAAGGTTAGAATAACTGTAAAAAGGTCATGATATTTATTTACTAATGAAAAAACTCAGTATCACTAGATTCCTACAACACTAACATAAATGTTTACGATAAAATATTCTCTGCAAAAGCCTATTACTAACATAAAAGTTTATGATAATGAAATATTCTTTTTTGCAGGATGAAATATTCTCTCTGCAAAAGCTTATAATCAATTTGTTAAACTGAACAAAATCCCACTAATTAATGCTTTCAGGTGTTGTATATTCACAAATATCAATTCATTTTTACCCCATTCTTTACCTTACACTTATTTGGATTAGAGTTCATCCATTTATTTGATGAACTTTGGAGTTTGTCCAGATTCCCATGTAAGCTGATGCAATTATTTTTATTCCTCATGTCTCTTATTACCTCGGCATCATTTGCAAACATGCTTAGGTACAAGGTTAGTCCTTCTAGTAAGTTATTTAAATACACCAAGCCCCAAGGCAGAGTCCATTTTAAGAATATGCCTCTTCCTTGTGCCATTTGTCCCATTCCACATATGTAATTATAAGAACAGTAAAAGAATTTACCCCTTATTCCTGCCTGTAGCTCTAGCTTCTTATCCATTCTCCAATTGGGAACAATGTCAAAGGCTTTTTGGCATTCTCAGAACATAATCTACCCATCCATCTCTTTGGTGTAAGACCAAGCTCACTCTCCTGTACGTCTTACAGGTTTTTGATGCAGGATCTCTCTTTTTTTAAGCTGTGTTGTCCCCAAATAAGAAGTTTCTCCTTTGTAGGCAATCATTTATTTTCTCTGCAAATCATTTCCTGAGTTTTACAAACCCATCTCATCAATGAAACTAGCTTGTAGTTCAGAGCAATTTCCTGGTCACCTTTCTTAAAGGCAGGTAAAACATTCCCTTTTCTTTGAAACTACCCCTTCTTCCAATGTCCAGCTGAGCAGTATTTTTATATGCCCAGCCATTACCTCATCACATTTCTTCTGGAAATATGGAGAGACTTCATCTGGTCCGTATGCCTTATATGGGTAAATTTGTTTTAACACCCTGATAATATAGTTTCATCTTACTTCTTACATTATTCCTTGCTCTCTTGCATCTTTATGATACTGTCTGGCTAGGTGTTGTTTGTACCTCCACAGTACATCCTTGAGCTCTTCAGCTTTTTGGCATTTTTCACTGAACCATGCCTTTTTCCTCCTCATTCTTCTTCCAGTTCTAGTGTCCCACATACATAGCTGAAGGTATTAGGGAACAAAAATATTTATTTATAATTACCCCGGAGCCAATATTTATGAAAGACTCCTGGAGTTACCTACAATCTCTTTCAAGATACTCCTGCAGTCCAAGGCTGCATTGCCTCCAGTTGTAGGGAAATGTAAACTCTTTTGGAGTCCAAAATTCTTCAAAAAGATTGTACTCAGTGAAGCAGCCTAACCAAAATGACTTCACTCACAGTGTAATCTCAAGCAGGTGCAGTCTGGTAACACTGGGAGAATTTGTTTTTAATACTTGTTCACTTTTTACCACATTAGTCAAGTAGTGTCACCAACAGGTGAAGTGCATCATTTTCTCACATCTATTCTCTGTATGTTACGTGTGATGCACTAAAACCAAAGCTGCCTATCCACAACCAGGCCTGACCTTTAGTGGTTTATTCTAGTGTCCTTGTATATCATGTGCTCTTTTATGAACCATAATCTGTACACTTGGCATCATCACTCAGCACGCAAAGATAAGATTTTAACTGGTTACAGGATACCATTGACATAAAAGTAGCTGTTCACCTGAATGGAATATTAAAGAATTATATTTTTCATTTGACACACACTGAAAAAGCTTGATCAGTAATGAAAAACTGAAACACTCCTATTAAGGGCAAGTTAATGTCACAAGCTTAGATTATTGAAAAACTGAAAGTTAAGATTTCACAGATGAACATGAATAGAAATGACCTAGTATATAAGATTAAAAGCTAAACAATCTAACTGATAAAAATGTTATAGTCCTATATGAAACTCTTACTTGTACCATATACTTTCTATATTGGGTATTTCATGCTTTTTACTTCATAATGACTTAATACTTTTAATATTTTTCAGGTAAAATTGCTTGTGCCAATGTGTTAAGTGACCTGTTTGCGATGGGAGTGACTGACTGTGACAATATGCTAATGTTGCTGGGAGTCTCAACAAAGATGACAGAGAAGGAGAGAGATGTTGTTATTCCTCTCATGATGAGAGGGTTTAAGGTAAGAGTCACCTATAACACTCTTTGTACAGAACAAAAAGTAGGATGTTGTTGTTTGTATTTGTATGTGTAATACCCAAGAAAACATATTTGGTATGACAACCATTGTTGTGTACTCTTTCTGGACAGAGAGGGAGGATTCCCTATGGAAAGTGACATTAAAAGTGGATGATAGGAAACCTTAAGCACAAACATAAATGCAAAGAGAGACATTGGCAAATTTTGGAAGGTTTAAGGTGTAGTGAAAGAAACAGCTGTCAAAATGGCTCACCCTTGAGTTGCCAGCAGCCTCACAGTAATCATGTGACACAGCAGCTTGCCGAATATTGCATGGTCTAGCTACGGTGCTGGCACACAAGCAGCCAGCTCTTGGGAACAAAAGCAAAGTTATACCTATAGAAGAGGGAAAGTAAACCAACACTGGGGCTTAGGGCTAGTGGGTCAAGCTTGGAAGTTAGCTTGGGAGTTTTATTGTCAGATTGCTTTCAACTCAACTCTTCCAAGTAAGGATGTGAGAGCAGTACTTCATACAAGAACAAATCAATCCTCTGTATAAACGAAGCATCTGTTTACAAGAAAAGAAGTTTCGACATCTAAACGGGACACCCCAGTTTCTGAAAGGCAGACTTAGCTATTCCCTATATGATAGGGTTGATAAAAAATGCTCTGTGGAAGATATTTCAAATGTATGGTATTGGAGGAAAGCTGCTAGAAGCATTGTGAACAGTTTTTATTATGAATAGGACATGTGTACAAGAAGGAAGAGAAGACAAATGATTCTATATAAGGGTGGGTATTTTTGAGCAATAAGCTGTGAATTGAGGAATGCATGGAATGAGAGGTCACTGTCTTTAAGGGCAAAGATGGGTATTTGTGACAATATAGTAGTTCTCTTGGTACTGTATGGATGCTAGGCATGGGCCTTAGATAAAAAATGTAAAGAAGAGGGTGGATGTGTTGGAAATGAAATGTTTGAGGACAGTATTTGGTGTGAAGAAGGTGGATCGAATAAGAAATGAAAGGGTAAGAGAGAGAGGAAAGAGTTGTCGTAGTAAGAGAAGTATGCATTTGAGAGCTGAAGATGTGTTGGACTATGGATAGGATGGCTAAAAGGGTATAAATGTCATAAGTGGAGAGAACAAGAAAAAAGGGGTAATCAAGACGGAGATGGAAGGATGAAGAGAAAGATGTTTTGAGGGTTCAGGGCCTAAACATGATGGAAGGTATTGGGCATACAAAAGATTAAGTGAATTGGAGCAATGTGGTATACAGGGGATGATGTGCTGTCAGTATGCTGAACTAGGACAAACGAAGCAGCTGGGGAAACCACAGAAAGGTCTGTGTGTCTAGTTGTGGATAGGTGGCTCTGGTTTCAGGGTATTATATGTGACGGTGAGTAAGGTAATTTCTTTGTCTGTTCCTGGCGTTACCTAGCTAATGTTAGAAATGGTGAACTTGTAATAAAATATGTTTAATCAATCATTTGTGTTATTGGAAAACTAATTTTCCACTTCACTATGCAAACGACATGTATTCTGTTAGAATGTAAACACGTGTATTCTTATGGTAAGGCTTCTATGACACCTATCAAGATGTAGCACTGAACGAACCCTTTTCATTTTATTGGGGTCATGCTGAAAGTGAAAAAAAATATGAATTATGTTAATTTTAGCTTATTCTAATTAACTTCAATTTTTTTGTTTTTCATTTTTAATATACACTTTCATTTACCAGGATGCTGCTTTAGAAGCCAACACATCTGTAACAGGTGGTCAGACTGTGATGAATCCATGGTGTACCATTGGAGGGGTTGCAACAACTGTTTGTCAGCCCAATGAATTTATTGTGTAAGTTAAGCTTTGAACTAAGGTCTTAGCAGGAGCAGTTTTATAAAATATTACCATAGAAATTAACTCATGATGTGCATCACTAGCACTTAGATTGCAGCATTTAGTATTATATGAAAATGTCAAGGGTTCATTAAGATACATGAAAAATCTGTAAACTCTAAGTGCAGTGGCCCCACTTCCAATGATGACCATGTTGTTACTAGTGATAATTATTAAAAGACTGCAAACTAATCTTTAAGTTAGTCAGCTAATTATTGTGAAGTTTCATCCATGCTTAGTCCTCCAGCCAACATGGAGTTACCATTCAGCAAATCATTCTTGTGTTGAGCAGCAAGTGACTGTCACTCAACTTCACAAAGATACAGCTGGCACTTAGGCTTGCTAGGAAAAACATTCTGAACAGCAGCAGCAACAGCTAGCAATCCAATCCAGCAGAGAGAGAGAGAGACTGATTAGCAAAGGTCTATTGGTAGTTAGTATCATGGAGAATTTCAAAAAGTTTTGCCTGTGAGGTGGTGGGTGAGTTAAGTTGCTGTTTGCTGATGACATGGCTTGTGAAAGAATTTAGTGTGAAATTGCAGAAGCTGCTGTTTAAGTTTGGGAGAACATGTGAGAGATGAAAGCTGAGACTTAATTTGAATAAAATTCAGCATGTTAAGTGAAGCAGGGGAGAGAGACAAGCTGGATAGATAGAACCTGTTTAAAGTAAAGTTTAACAATTCATTTCATAAGCAGTTTTGTTGCAAAATAATGCCATTGCAGTGTAAGAATCAGATATGAACTTTGACCTGTTTCTTTGTAATTAACCTCCACATATGAGGTACCTCAAATGCAAAACTGTATGGAGAAGGGGGATACCACTATTTTTTACAAAATTTAAATTATTCCAAAATATTGGTGTATATATTTGGTCATCATTGTAAAGGGCTAATGAAAACTGCACTTTCTTTTCAAGAGGTAAATTTCTCTTTTATGAACATTGTGAAATTGTTTGGATTAGATTCTTATCACTGACTTAAGCCATTCTCATTGACATTCATTGTTTTATATTTTCTTTATGACTGATGATTTGGAATTCATAGACTTGCAGTCCTTTCCTTCCTTTCTTTCAGGCCAGACTGTGCTGTAGTAGGGGATGTCCTGGTATTGACTAAACCTTTAGGAACACAAGTAGCTGTTAATGCACATCAGTGGTTAGACCAGCCTGAAAGATGGAACCGAATCAAACTGGTCGTTTCAGAGGAAGATGTTCGCAAAGCCTACCAAAGAGCAATGGATTCAATGGCTCGCCTTAATAGAACTGGTAAGGATGTGCATTGCATATTCATCCTGGATGCAAAAGTAAAATATTTTAAAAGATTTATGAATTTCATGTTTGGGACATTCCATAAAGATGGTGAAAAGTTATTTTAAAAGCTCATTTGTTTTTTGAAAATGATGTTAGTATAACAATAGATTTTTTTTTATATATAGCCATTAAGAACATATGTACAGAACTATGCAGTTACAGATATGTGTTAAAGGCTTGGCCCTTGGAATTAATGGGCTCTTATAGATAGCTTAACAGCTATGTGTTATAAATTTCTTATGAAACATTTTTCCATTTTGATTTCTTATTTTTCTTTCATGTTACCATCTGACTATGATGAGAAATATCCATGAGTAGAGCCTTTAACAATACTTTGAAAAAGAACAGTATTACTTTGAAGTACTTGCCTAACCCTTTTAAGGGCTGTGAGGGATACTCGGCTTTGATTAGTAAGAGATGTTTCTTTGCTTCCATAGAGAATAGACCATTGTATTATGATGAAATTTATCTTTTTTTTTTTTTTTTTAACACTATATTCTCTATTTCAGCTGCTAGATTAATGCACAAATACAATGCTCATGGTGCTACAGATGTAACCGGCTTTGGTCTCCTAGGTCATGCACAGAATTTAGCCAAGAATCAGAAGAATGAAGTGTCATTTGTTATCCACAATCTTCCAATTATAGCTAAGATGGCTGCTGTCGCTAAGGCATGTGGAAACATGTTTCATCTATTGCAGGTACGAGCTCATGTTGTTTCATCTTTTAACAGATTTTAGGAAGAGGATGGAATAGGGTTTCAACCCCTAACATCTGTAGTGACAGGAACACTTAAGAGTGCAGTAACATTTGCTACAGGAAGAGTGTCCTTAAAATGGGGCATCAGTTTTTGCTGCTCACCCAAGTCTGCCAATTCTGTCACCATGGATTATTCAGACTCCCAAATTCTACTTCCATAGACTGTTTGGTGCATCTACTAGTAGAGGACTTTTTTTTTCTTTAGGGCTCCAGTCATACACAAAAGTTCTAAAGGCCAGGCCTTAAACAAAAGAGGACTAAAGAGAAATGAGATGAATCTATAAGTGTATGAGACAGAGGAAGTGTCTTTTAAATGGGACAGGTCAAAGCTGTTAAGAAATACATATGAAGGTAAAGGGTTCCATAGCTAAGCTGTGTAGGGAGGAGAAATAGCCTTTACAACAATCTACCACTGGATTGCCAGTGGTCACAGCATAATCATGTGATCCAGTGTCTTGCCATATAATACAAGGTCTAGCTCTTGGTAGAGGCATGCGAGCAGCCATTTCTCCAGAATAGTACCCGAAGTAATATCATGGAAGAGGGAAAGAATCACTGTTGCAGCAGAGGGCATGTGGGTCAACTTTTGAGTTAGTAGACTTATTGTTTTGGAATGTTTTAGGTTCAACTTTTGCAAGTAAATATACAGAACTAAGTGATTTAGACATAAAAGCATGACCATATAAGGAGGAATCAATCCCTCTTCCACAGTACTAGCAGCAGACATCAACAAAGCATTCTGCACTATCCCCTAATATATTCTCACGGACAAGATGCTTGACACCTCCTTCACAAAAATGACTTGCTAGTCATAACTTACTACCACACCCGAATGAAGATGTAATACACAACAAAGTCCTATCTGTAGAGTCTAAACATCCCTACTTTCCCTTTTAATTTATGAATTTCACTGAATGTCACTATATATGCTGTAACGTCTGAGTCTTAATCAAACGATTTGGAAAAATATGTTTAGCGATTTCAGATGTCTACATAGATTTGAGGGATCGAATTAATGCCTATGAGATCTGGCCTGTATAGGGACGAATTCCTACATCTTTACAGACACCTGAACTCATTGTTTCCTTTCCATACCAAACGAATCTGACTACAGTCCAGTAGTTTCATGATCATAGAATGCACACACTGGACATCTGAAGCTGTATATTGTGCAGGTTATCCATATGCTTTTATACTTAATATGTTACATAATTCATAACTCCAAATTTTTCGTTTCTCATAATCCTACCAACGAGTTATTCCGTTTCGACTCCCACAAGAGGGCACGGGAAACGCTCCTATGTCCCATTGAATAAATAACACCATCGGTAAACTTTATCTACTTTCAAGATTTTGTTTTCGCTTTCTCAGTCCAAACAAGTTTTATAGTTATTCTTTCATATCATTATATCTAGTGTTCCTTACCACTCGTTTTCCCCTAGCTTACAGCATTTGACCAACATGTTTCATTATCTTTTGTTTCATTACTAGGTCTATAGATTACTTACCTCTACTACTAACTGAACATCTTACCTTATGTCTTCTTGAAAAGGCCGTAGTTAGTACACACGATGATTGACCTCGCCTCACCACCGTCATGCTCGTCCGACTTGGTTTAAGGAATGGTTACGTTCTCAGCTGTGTTGCACATGGCAGCCGGTCTAGTGCGCCGCTTTAAATTTGAAATTCAACTCGCGCTTTATTCTTCGAATGCTGTTCATGTACCCTGTTATTTCACATATGTTATTATTAACAACTTTCGGTATTTCAATATGAGACCAAATCATCCCCATAGTGTAATTCCCATTATTTCAAACAATCATCTGCTCATGGCTGCACACTTCACATTCCTGTCTACAATGAAAAGGATCAGTTTCAGCGCATATGTTCAGTTGTGTCTTGTAGCGTTATATGTAGTCTCTGTAACAGTTTGGCTACAGGTGTTACCATGAATCAACACCCTGTACCGTAGGTAACTCTATCTCAGTTTGATCAGCCATGTGTTTACTCTGAATAAACACACTGTACCGTGAGGTGTGGAGGGGAGATGCTTGGTGTGTTTGCTTTTTCGAAACTTTAGATAACCCTCACAGGTTGTTTGCAGCAATGAATGCTGTATTTTAGTAGTTTATGCTCATATTTAGGTCCAGGTGTTGCAACTTGAGTGATCAATGTCCAGTTTTCAAACAGTTATATGCGAAATTGCTCATATCTTCCTGGCACTCAACTGGCCATCACCGCATTGAAATGGTGTACAGAGTTTGAGTTGCCTTCACGCTTAACAAACTTCATATTTAATGACTCGTCTTTTTATGGCTTTCCGGAAAGCTCTAACAATTTACGTTTCACATAATATTTAGATAACTTTGTTTCATAATTACTATCCTGGAAGTCATTCTTTTTACTTCCTGTGGCTCTCCAGTCATTATGGTTCATCACTCGCCAATCCTTTCTTAACCACAGCCACCTTCCTTGTGTGTTAACTTCTGTTCCTATGTAAAGTTTCCTTGTTGAATGAAAACATAAGCACGGTCTAAATATGTACTAATGGCTCTGTTTATGGACTAGGTGACATTTTACATAGAGTATGAAAAGATAAAGTTGTATTTGTTGATTGATAACAAGAAGTTTTTGGTTTTAACACTCTATATTAGATAGGAGTTTATTAGCCTTGTACGAAAATTATATTTCACTTGTATAGGAGACAAAAACTTGATTTCATAATGTCATTGCTCTTCATACAGGGACTTAGTGCAGAAACATCAGGAGGTCTCCTAATTTGCTTGCCACGTGAGCAGGCTGCAGCATACTGTAAAGATATTGAGAAGCAGGAAGGCTACCAGGCATGGATTATCGGCATTGTAGAAAAAGGAAATCGTACAGCTCGCATTATTGACAAGCCACGAGTCATTGAAGTACCTGCTAAAGAGAAAGATGGAGAGCTGTGGTAGAACAGGCTTTCTCTAGATGGTGCTGTGAAATCAGTGTTGGTAAGAGGTACACAGGATTGGCACTGTAGAACTGAATTGGGTTATAGTTTATGGTGAAGTATATTCCAGAATGGGCATACTTCCTCTCTTCGCGGTATCTGATATCTTTCAACTTTTCTACATTCAAGCAAGACCAGTTAAGATTTATTCTTCATAGCAATATGATTTAAATTACTATTTGATAAATGATCTTTGGCTATCATAACAAAAGTACAGAAGGTAAATGATATTTATACATGTTAAGTGTTGTTTTCTGTTCTCCAAAACCTAAGTTAATAGACAATCTGAATTAGCTCCTTCCCATATTATGGTTTTTTAACATGTATGAACACTTACATTTTTGTTTAATGGAGGGATTGATGGAATATTCAGTGTGCTTAACCTGAACAACGACATTCCTTATCTTGCCACAATGGCTCATTACAGTTACTTCATTACAACACATGGAACTGTTAAGTGAAAATACAATGTTCAAGGAAAACAAGCTCACAGTTATCTTGTTTTGTTGAAATGACTGCATTAATAACTGATGCATGTCAAAATTATTGGTAGTGTATGCTGTTGAACTTAGAGTGAGACTGAATGGCTGGAGCAAGAAAGAGAGAACATTATGAAGGTCATTCATTAAAGTTTTCTTGAGCAGTGAGTGACTGGAAGCATTAAATCTTTCTTGTTTCATTCATAATATGTCACAGCCTTGAGATTTAATAAATTTTTCACTTAATAATACCTTCTTTCAGTCCTTTGGTGGTTGCAAAATTGTATAAGAAATGCAGGTTTACAGTTGTTTGCTGTCTCATGTAACAGTACATCAGATTTCTGGGCTGCTGTGTTAGTTTGACGTGAAATAATAATACTGGATGTCTGTGAACATTATTAAGAGCTGATCCTTATACCAAACTTGAGTGTCTATATAGTTTAAAGTGATTACATAAATCTTCAAAATCACAAGGCCAATAATTATAAGGGCACTATTTTGTGTGGTGCAGCTTTGTTATAGTTGCCTTTGAGCGGATAAATTGTTTGTTAATGTTAGGGATTTTTGTCCAAATCTGGTATCCGGTGCTGGTTACTGTTCTGAGGGTACTAAGATTTTGTCGCTTTTGTGTTGATGCGTTTTGTGTCAGGAGGTTGTTAATGTTGTATGGCTAGAATGGTTGGTTGTTCAGTGGGAGTAATTGTCCATTCAATGTGACTAAGAGGATGGGCATATGAAAGGACCTTGATGTGGCTTAATAAAATAAGTCTGAAGATTGGAGAAATAACTATTCCTTGGGGAACTCCACTGCAGTTTAGGTGAGATCACTGCAAGTGATTCTGTTATAGCTACTGTCTATGAAAATGGCCACTGTGTGATTGCCATGGCGGCTATGAAATTGGCCTATCACAAAAAATCAATGTTGTGAAGGATTCTGCCAAGTATCTATTGAGTGAGGAAGTGTCCGTGGACAATATGAAATGATGTCTGTGCAGGATGTGTAGCTGGTTGAATCCAACCAGGTGCATTGTGTAGGATTGGTATTATGGTGGCAAGTTTCCAGATATGAGAGATTTTGTAGTGTAATATTAGAGATTTTGTTGTGTAGCCAGAAGTGGCTGAAGATGTCCAGGTGCTTGTATTGCAAAGGAGCCAAAGAGTTCACATGAAAACTTGATATGCTGTCAGGGCCTATATCAGGAGAATTCTATTAAGGTTTTAATTGCATTGTTTATATCACTGGGAGTGAAGGGCGGGTGGAAAGTTTTGTGGATGAACTTTGTTTAGATTTTACATGAGGCTGGTTTGTGGTCGATTTTTTAGTAATATCACATCAGTATGTTCCGCGTTCCTTGAGAAGGGATTTTATTAAAAGGAGTCAGGGAATCTTTCAGATAGAACAGGATTGGTGTAAAAGGGTGGATTATCTTTAATATGCTGCAGAGTTGGTTGCTGTGGATCTTGTGGTTCTTTGTTACTGAAGGACTGCCATTTTTTTCTTTAGATAGTGTATTTAGGGTCCCAATTTGTTCTCTAGATTCTGTTGATAGTTGTGGTTTTGTGAGGTAATTGCTTTAGTGTTTAACTGGTGGGGATAATGTATTTCTGTGTCGTGGTATGTGCTCTTTGCTGGCTTGGTTGGAGGTGTTGAAGTAGGGCGAGACAGCATGATGTAAGGATGTAGAGTTGCATATATTGAAAGTAGAGCAATTTCCATGTACCAAGTGTAGACTGGCTAGTCTGCTTTGCTGTAATTTGTGTCTGTTGGTTGTGTGGGTAAAATGTGACCACTGATAGGAGTATTTCTGGTGTATTGGATTTTAAGACTGATTTGGGAGGTCAGATGTTTAGTGGTTTTGTTAATTTTGTTGAGGGTAGTGGATCTGCAAGGAGAGGGTATTTAAATGTGAGGCAGGGTATAGCCTTTAATTTCTACATGGTGTTTCATAGTTAGTCATACAGAGTTTTGGGAGGGAAGGTTCTAGTGCTGTTGCATAGAACTGAATGATGAGCATGTTAATGAGGGCTTGTATTAAAAGAATCTTTGTTTCATTGTGCAAGTGTTAAACATTTGTGTTTGCTAGGCAGCCACCAGTTGTTCAGAGTGCACTACTTTGTGTTTACAGCTGTTATATTTATTTGCTTTTGAGATGACAGATCAGGCAGGTGAAGTATAGATTAAGTTGGAGTGGATGGATTATTTGCCGATGGATTTTTTTTTCCCCCTTGTCCAAATCTAGTTTAAGTATTCTGGGGTTTACAACAGCCCTAGACCCCTCCCATCCGAACTATTCTATTAGTAACACCCAACCCCCAGGCAAGTATAAAATGCATATTCTTGCCTGTCACTTCAGCAACCTCTTCTCAGAATCCACCCACTGAATTGGTCTGAGAAGCACTAAACAACCACTTTTTCAACTTGATCTGAAATACCAATCCACCAGACATACATTCATCAGATACTACTTTTTCTAGAAATACACGAGTTACACCTTCCCATCTATGCTCTGCATTACTACAAATGCAGATTCAACACATCCCATGATGCTTCAAACCCACAATGCAACCAGCATACGAACACTTACTGCTTGGATACCCTGCATTCTCCCCTTACAGATATACACATCACTGAGCTGAGGCAGCCAGCTTCCTGAAAGCTGCAGTTTCATAGAGATATAAGGGACTACTATGGCAGGGGGTGAGTGATGTAGTGCTAGGATCAGACAAGGAAATGGCTTCATTCACTCACATCCACTTTCTAGCTGTCATGCGTAATGCACTGAAACCACAGCTCCCTACTCACGGTCAGGCCCGAGATCTTTGTTTGGTTTCACCTGACCAGTTTTCCTGGTTCAGTCCATCGATAGCACTGCTCCCTGTACACCACATTGTTCCATTTCACTATCACTTGCATGCCTTACACCCTCCTGCATGTTCAGGCCAGCATTCTGTTCTTCCATCTACAATTAGTTTCCTCCTTGTCCCCTTCACTTGTCACATACACTCTTGTCATCCTCTCCATATGTCCAAACTGTTTCAACACCTCTTCAACTCTCTCAGCCTAAAGGTGGACATGACAGCAAATGTAACCAAGGGAAGGAAGCGAGTCACAAGTTGGAAGGGATAAAAGTTCTTAGGTTCATTCAGAAATGTGTGGAAAGTAACAACACTATTTGGTAAGGTACAAATGGACATGTTTGAAAGTAGTCAAGTCCTGACAGTGTTGTATGGATCACCTCCAAGTACCTGGTGGAAAATCCTTATGCCTCTACCCATTGATCACCATGGCAAGTAAAAGGTTGCATGCTCTCAAGCAAGTGATGCCTGGGTCACTGGGTATGAAAATTAAATATGCAAGTAGCATGCCTAGATATGTGACTAGCATTGCAGTAAGGTTTGACTGTGTATGATGCACTGGGTTTAAATGGCTTTTTTGTATCAATTTTTGCTTGTCCTGCTGAGGTACCTATTTTACCCCAGCCTGCAAAAACATATAAGCATACCTTTGTGATACACTGACCCTATAAACCATTGTAGTTATAATAAATTATCATTCAAATATATCACTACAAAGGAAGTGAAAACAACAGATCATGTGGGAGGTGTTTATTTAAACTTGACATGTGGCCACAGTACACATGCTCCACGTTTCAGGCAACCACTGAATGTTAAGAGTCTACAGATGTCTCCTGAAGCCTGGATGAAGTGGATTGGCTTCACCATGGAAATTTACATGCAAACCAATTTTTCTATTAATAATAAATACATTAAAACTCTCAATAGGTTCTAACTTAAAAATAGAATACTCGACAATAAAGATACTAAATATAACAAACTTGAATCAATGTCCAAAGATTTCTCCTACTGTCAGAAGAATAAAGAAAAAGTGAAATATTTCCATGGTATTTCTCTGAGGAAGAGGAAAAAAAAAAAGTGGAGGTGATAGGTAAGAATGCAGTGGTTCTTCATTCTCAAACAGTAGGTCATAAACTTTTATCATATTTACACTTGGCAACGACCCTTGCTCCCCACCCAAAGCATTCACCGAGATGCTGGCCATCACACTACTCATCAATTAAGTCCTGATATGAAATCAAGTACTTCAAATATTTTAGAATGACACCACTAATAAACACACCATTTTTGATGGCCAACAAAACAGTGCTGCAGGTAGAACCAAGACTGATCAATCTCAGTGAGGTAGGCTGTTCCAAGAAGGGAGCTGCTCTAGCCATACCAGTTGGAAATAACCCAAACTGCTGATGAACAACCTTTGTACAAGGACCATTGGCCTTTGGAAAGCATTACCTCACTAAAGACAAAGATAAGTCTCTTTTTTAAAGCCTTCCATTTGCAATTTGAAGGCACACAATGGACAAAGCTTCAGTTATTTCACCCTCAATCACCCATTGGACCTGTGGATGAGGCATCACACCTTGCTAATCAGTTAAGTATAGGAATGGTTTGATGCAGACAGGTAAAATGCCTATCCTTTAGTCCAGAACATCACATCTATTCTGGTAGTTTACAGGATACCATGTCTTCACCAGGAATATTATGTCTATGATGAGCCTTATTAATCTATATATACATACTCTAATCACAATCCTCACAGAATCAAATTTAACTCTCTACTAAGACACCAATCATAAATCAAGAGGAACAGGCAAAACAATGCTACATCACATTCAGCATAAGTCTTGATGGGATAAACTATATACAATGGGGAGAAGTAGTTTTACCTAGTTTTTACACCACAGTATTCAGGAAATCCATTAACAAAAATAAAAAAACATGTGAGGCAGCATGTCTTGCCCCACACCTCCACAAATTTCTAACAAATCCCACTGGAGGACAGATATTGAAAAACAGGATGACAATCTGTGGAACAGCCAAGTGAATGACCTGAATTCTTCTACAGCACACTCATTCATCCTCACTCTAATCACACACTACTCAACAATAAGCATTATTTTGCTCTCACCAGGCACCACAATTCTTCCACATTTATACTTGATTTAAACCTGCAGAATCCTAGCCGAAGAATTTGGACACAATTAAATCCCTGGGGATAAGTCAACTTGGTATATTTTACAACTGGCAAACTTATGGAATATTCTGGGAGGCTCATATTTGTTACAAGCCATAGCCTCCATTAATTAATGTCTACTGTTACTATTAAACCAACCTGAAAAAGTTTTTACACTGGTTTTAACTTGTGGAGAATCTATTAGTGTTTACATGCTGTAGCCTTGGTAGGAGGGCATGCCAGCACCGTAGTTAATGTTGTTAGCGTAACCAGCGTTGGGGTAGCCTGGTCCCATCATGCCCGGGCCGGCTGTGATCATAAGCTGAGGCTCACCTGCAAGGGACACACACCTTTGGAGCTGTTTGGCAACAAACACTTGTGACAGTAAAAAAATATACAGTATGTGAAACTAAACCAGAGAAAACTAATACATAAATGTTCCATGCTTCCATTCAACATAAAATTTAATGAGAATCGATGTGGTATTTAACTTCACTAAGTGTGTGGTACTGATAACACTTATCAACATAGACTTTGAGCATATCAACAGAATAAGGGGTGAAAGAGGGCTCTTGCAAAATCAGTTGTACACACAAGTGAAGTAGCTGTAGGTGAGTGTGGTTCAAGCAAAAACTATAACCAAAGCAGTGGGTGCAAGAGCTACTCACCAATCATATTCATCATTGGCTTGCTCTCATTTGTTTCATTCTCTTCCGACCTGTGCTTCTCTATGTCCTCAAGTCTGTTAACTTTTGTAACATACTCTCTCATAACATTAATTAAGTAAGGCATGGCAAAGTCAGTAATATTGTGCCTCCACGCCAGTTCCAAGATTACATCAGGATGGAGAAGATCATAGCAGTGGAAGAGACAAGCAGCAAAACAGTCATAGTTGCCATTTTCCAAGAACCACTGTAGAAGCTCCTCTGCTGTATCTGAGTTCTTGCTTTCAGCTGCATATTCCATGGCATCCTATAAAGTTAATAAAATCCATTTTAATTTTCACGGTTTAGATAATGTGATCTTAAAAATAAAAGCTTTACTTCCAAGAGGGGTAGAAAAAAAAATATCATTGTACAGACTTACCTGAGTCTGGCCAATTCAGCTTCTGAAACCTAACAAAAATAACAAAGAACTCAAGTTTCTTAAATGCACCAGTTTCAACAGAGTGTGTTGAAAACAATAAACCCACAGGCAATAGCTTAGCCAGTATCTTGTTAATTTCAAGTTAGAACCAGTTCCTCAAACCTATCCATCTACAATAAAACTTGGTAACCAGTAGGCTGTTATTAAATGTGAATATTGTTAGTTCATAATCTTTTATAATGGAAGAATTTTTTCTTTACGAATCATACGAGGCCTATTACTAAATTCATGTATTAAGCCATTGTTTACGAATGAAGAAAGCCTTTTAATAAAATTTGTTTGAGCCATAATTCCCCCTCCCCTAATAAAAAAGTGCCTAACAGACGTGTAGCTACATATAAATTCAATAGCAATTAACATGATAGGTTTCAGAAGCCTTTGTCGTAGACAAGCAATATTCTACCTTGGATATGAAGTTCATGAAAAGCATATTTATATATCATGTCTACTTGCAATTTAATTCATAAAACTTAATTACTACAAAATCAATAGGCACACACAACTAATCAATGACTGAATACATTCCTAACTTCCATGTCTGAGAAGCATGCATCTTACCCAGTGGCTAGATGCCTCAATAAGCTGATGCTGGGGATTAAAAGTTTACTAGCAACATGAAAATAAACCTACAAAATCCTTACTCAACAAAGCATTAAATCAATAACATACTCAAACAGTTTAAAATTTTACCCATCGACTTCAGTTGCTACCTGCCAATCGCACATGTGCTAATCTGGAATTTTCTTGGTCATAAATAAAATGCAGTTTATGTTAAATATTTAAAAAAAATAACCAATGTTGGAATTACCAATAACTTTTTAGAATTCTTAATTTTCATACTATCTATATCTCCGTGTCCATTCCCTTTGGGAACTCCCTCGAAGGGGTGGCCAAACGTGTCTCCACAGCTGGTGAACTTCGGAGCTGCTCCTTAGCCTTTAGTACCTCATCCTTAACAGGCCACTGGAAGAGGGCAACTCTAGTGCAGTCTTTTCAGAGGCTCCTACATAATGTTCCTACCAACCAACTAAATTCTACCTAATGTTACTGTCTAATGTTCCAACCTACAACTTCTACCAAATGCTCCAAGCTCATGTTCCTACCTACTATTCTAATACTCCTGTCTAATGTTTCTACCAACTACTTCTCTCTACAGCTACCCTTCTGCCAAAAAGCAGAGCTGACACACACTGCTTACTCTAGAAAATCTAGAGGAATGAATTGTGAGAGTTGAGTGTTGTCAAGTGTAATGTGTAAGGACAGAATGTCAGCAGTCATGTGTATGTGAGTCTGAAACAAAAGACAAACACCTAGGTCAGAGGAGTGCAAATAGACAACCACTTCAGTGCTGGCTCACTACATAGCCGTTACTAACCCTCTCAAAACCCATGCAGGTAATATCATATATATAACTCCCTAGCATTTATGGATCTGGAGAAGGCACATGATAGAGTTGATAGAGATGCTCTGTGGAAGGTATTAAGAATATATGGTGTGGGAGGCAAGTTGTTAGAAGCAGTGAAAAGTTTTTATCGAGGATGTAAGGCATGTGTACGTGTAGGAAGAGAGGAAAGTGATTGGTTCTCAGTGAATGTAGGTTTGCGGCATGGGTGTGTGATGTCTCCATGGTTGTTTAATTTGTTTATGGATGGGGTTGTTAGGGAGGTGAATGCAAGAGTTTTGGAAAGAGGGGCAAGTATGAAGTCTGTTGGGGATGAGAGAGCTTGGGAAGTGAGTCAGTTGTTGTTCGCTGATGATACAGCGTTGGTGGCTGATTCATGTGAGAAACTGCAGAAGCTGGTGACTGAGTTTGGTAAAGTGTGTGAAAGAAGAAAGTTAAGAGTAAATGTGAATAAGAGCAAGGTTATTAGGTACAGTAGGGTTGTGGGTCAAGTCAATTGGGAGGTGAGTTTGAATGGAGAAAAACTGGAGGAAGTGAAGTGTTTTAGATATCTGGGAGTGGATCTGGCAGCAGATGGAAACATGGAAGTGGAAGTGGATCATAGGGTGGGGGAGGGGGCGAAAATTCTGGGAGCCTTGAAGAATGTGTGGAAGTCGAGAACATTATCTCGGAAAGCAAAAATGGGTATGTTTGAAGGAATAGTGGTTCAAACAATGTTGTATGGTTGCGAGGCGTGGACTATGGATAGAGTTGTGCGCAGGAGGATGAATGTGCTGGAAATGAGATGTTTGAGGACAATGTGTGGTGTGAGGTGGTTTGATCGAGTAAGTAACGTAAGGGTAAGAGAGATGTGTGGAAATAAAAAGAGCGTGGTTGAGAGAGCAGAAGAGGGTGTTTTGAAATGGTTTGGTCACATGGAGATAATGAGTGAGGAAAGATTGACCAAGAGGATATATGTGTCGGAGGTGGAGGGAACGAGGAGAAGAGGGAGACCAAATTTTAGGTGGAAAGATGGAGTGAAAAAGATTTTGTGTGATCGGGGCCTGAACATGCAGGAGGGTGAAAGGAGGGCAAGGAATAGAGTGAATTGGAGCGATGTGGTATACCGGGGTTGACGTGCTGTCAGTGGATTGAATCAAGGCATGTGAAGTGTCTGGGGTAAACCATGGAAAGCTGTGTAGGTATGTATATTTGCGTGTGTGGACGTATGTATATACATGTGTATGGGGGTGGGTTGGGCCATTTCTTTCATCTGTTTCCTTGCGCTACCTCGCAAACGCGGGAGACCGGCAAAAAAAAAAAAAAAAAAAAAAAAAAAAAAAAAAAAAAAAAAAATCCCTAGCCAGTGGCTACTTACCTACCAACTATAACTTATTTCCTAAGAGTTCTCCTCTTCAAAATCACCAAGTAACCTGTCTCTTTTCACTAGTAAACCTAATAATCTTGCTTTTATTAACATTCAATTTCAACTTTCACACATACTTCCATATTCAAAGACCAACTTTTGAAGTCTCTCTCTTGAACCTAACAACAATAGTGTCATCAGCTAACACCTATCACTCGACTCAATGCCCACTCCCCAACCCTAACAAACTGCATACGTGCATCTCTCTCCAGGATAAACTTATACCTCTGTAATATAAACATTAACTTGTTTTCCTTGCCTTCTGACATTAAACAGGAATTCTGCCTATCCTCAGGTACTGACACTAAACAGGCATTCTGCCCATCCTCAGATACCTCTCTAATGTCCATACATATATCAAAAATCCTTACTAACCAATCAAAAAACATAATCACCACCTCCTTTCTTGACAAAGTCAACTGCAGTTTGATCTCCTACGACCACCATGCAGCACAATTTCATGGTAGGATATTGCATACCACAGACCTGCTTCTTATTCAAAGATCTCATTTACCTTTCTTATCACCCTCTCAAAAAAACAAATAAAACAACTTCTAGATTTCCAATCAAACAGATGTTGCACTAGGACAACCCATGTCCTTATAACAAAAATCTTATTTACACATTTTCAACATCCTCTATTCACAATATTCAAACAAAATTAATTACCTTAAAAAGTTTGTCCTTTTTGCACAGTTCCACAGACTGTTTCCATCTGTTGTTGCCTTTATACAAATAGGCAGCAATTCTACGAAACTCAATCAAATCGTGTTTCTCTAGGGACTGTGCAAGAGCAATGTTATCAAAGTGGTCAAATGCATCAATGGAAGTCCTTAAACCAGTGTAGTCTTCCTCTTCAATAAGTAAAGAGTTCAAGGCTTCATTGATTGCCTTATTGTTGAGTGACTGTACCGATCTTAGGTAACCCTTGACAAGTTTCAGATGGTTTGCCTGTTAAAAAAGAAAAAACTATCAAAGACAAACTTCAGGTTATCAAAAAAGTGAGACACCTATCAATAAACCAATCCACCCTTCCTTATCACTCAAAGAATTAT